>NC_041729.1:167286326-167466326 GCF_004115215.2 Ornithorhynchus anatinus
GATAAATGCAACGGAATGAATTTCTTGCTCCTTTCAGTTTCGCACTGTCAATAAATGGAGATTTCAGGGTAGTGTAGTGGATAGAGCATGAGCCCGGGAGTGTGCTGGGTCACATTGGGCAAGTCACTTAACCGTTCTACGCCTCATTTTTCTAATCTGCAAAATGGGGATTAAATACCCGTTCCTTCTCCCCTTTGGACTGTGAGTCCCAGAGGGAAGAAGAGAGTGTGCCCAATCTCTTTATATTATTCCTACCCCAATGCTTAGTACAGTGCTTTTCACCCAGTGAGTGCTCATTAAAATCCACAATTACTATGGATTCACCGTACTCTAAAATTCATTACTAAATTTAACATTCGGTTGCAACGAAGACTTAAGAGTCAAATCTCAGGCTTTGAGATCTCCCTTTCGCTCCTCTCATTTCGCTAGAGTATAAAATCTCCATTTTTCTTGACCAAAAGGAAAGAAAAAGGGGTGGGGGGAAGGAATTTTCAGGGAAGCAGCCACCAGAACAGGCTAAAAACCATGAAAATTTACAGGCAAAGTTGGAGAATCCAAAGGAGGAAGATTGAGGACGTGGCGATCCCTAGACGGGCTCTGCAGACTGTAAGACTTCTTGAGTTTTTTTTTTTTCTTTTTTCAATTCTCTAACAAGGTGAGGGCAACCGTTCTGAGAGAGCTATTATCAAGAGGCACCTTTGAACTCATCTATCCTGGAGAATAACCTCTAGAAAGGTAAAAAAAAAAGAGAGAGAGAAAGAGGAAAAAAAATCTCCCACAACTTTCACCTGTTTGCCTCCACAGGCCTCTCTGCCTTCAGAACATTTCCACCCCCCCAATTATTTTTGTAAAGTATTGATCGCAATTTAATTTTGCAGTCCCAACATGAGAGAGTCGAGGCTGAAGTGTCTCACAGGAGGATGTAATCACAGCGTAGCCAGAGGAAGAAGCCTAGCTCCTTGGTCTCACTCCATCTGTCGGCTCTCCATCAGCTCGGGGGACGCGAGCGGGTCGGCGTTCTCGGGCAGATTAATTTTTGACGACGGGTCGATGGAAGAAGTCTTTTTTTTTTTTCCCTCTCCCCTTTCTCCTGACACCGAGTCATCTAATTTGCTGTTTATCTTGGGCGTATTGAGTTTTGAGCATTGTTAAATCATACCTTTCAGCGGTTTAATTTCACGTCGGGGCTCCGGCCTGGCTTCTCTGGTGGCGGGGCATAACTCTTTAACCCCCAAATGAGCAGGGGGGGCGATTGGTGGAGGTGGGTCCGGGTGACTCCTGCAGACTCGGATAAGTGCTCCGAGGAAATGTCATAGGAGTTCCGGGCCCCCCTCCCGTTCCGGGCCTTCCGCCTGTGGTCATAGATCAGAGGATCTCCGGGGAAATCATTACCCGCCGTCATTATTAGTACTGGCCCCTTCATCTATTCTACCTTGTTTCCCGATCCATTTCTTCATAGAACGTGCCCGGATCCGAAAACACCTTTAACTCACCTCTAATCCTTAACCCCTTCCCGATCCCCGCCCCGGTCCGGCCGGATTTCCCACCTTCCCTCATGGGTTTGGGACGAAGGTGTCCGCTCAAAGGCCTGCTGGCTATTTTTCGGGACCGGACACGTACCGGTCCTGGGTTCTCTCCGTTCTACCGCTGGGCTTTACTTTACTTTACTTCTCTAGACTGTCAGGTCGTTGCGGGCAGGGAATGCGACTGTTTATTGTTGGGTTGTAATAATAATGTTGGTATTTGTTAAGCGCTTACTATGTGCAGAGCACCGTTCTAAGCGCTGAGGTAGACACAGGGGAATCAGGTTGTCCCACGTGAGGCTCACAGTCTTCATCCCCATTTTACAGATGAGGTCACTGAGGCCCAGAGAAGTGAAGTGAGTCACACGGCTGACAAGTGGCCGAGCCGGGATTCGAACCCATGACCTCTGACTCCAAAGCCCGGGCTCTTTCCACTGAGCCACGCTGCTTCCCCTTGATTGAGCGCTTACTATGTAGAGCACTGTTCTAAGCGCTGGGGGCGGGGGGGATATAAGGTAATCAGGTTGTCCCACGTGAGGCTCGCAGTCTTCATCCCCATTTTAATGATGGCATTTAAGCACTTACTATGTGCAAAGCACTGTTCTAAGCGCCGGAGAGGATACAAGGTGATCAGGTCATCCCAGGTGGGGCTCACAGTCTTAATGTCCATTTTTACAGATGAGGTAACGGAGGCACAGAGGAGTTGAGTGACTTGCCCAAAGTCACACAGCTGACAGTCGGCGGAGCCGGGATGAGAACCCAAGACCGCTGACTCCCAAGCCCGGGTTCTTTCCACTAAGCCACGGTTTATCGTGGTATCGTCGTCTCCCAAGTGCTCAGTGGAGTGCGCAGCGCATAGTAAGTGTTCGATAAATACGACGGACGGACAGTTGGTCGACTGAATGACCCTGTGGCCTGGCGCCCCCAGACCCAGTAGAGGCTGGGCAAGAGCTGAGTGTGCAGCAGCGGGGAGGGTTTGCCCTCAGTCATCCCCACTCTCTCAGCTGGTGACCCTGCTTCTAGAGAAGCAGCGTGGCTTAGTGGAAAGAGCCCGGGCTCTGGAGTCAGAGGTCATGGGTTCGAATCCCGGCTCGGCCACTTGGCAGCTGGGTGGCTGTGGGCGAGTCACTTCTCGGTGCCTCAGTGACCTCATCTGTAAAATGGGGATTAACCGGGAGCCTCGTGTGGGACGACCTGATGACCCTGTATCTCCCCCAGCGCTTAGAACAGTGCTCTGCACGTAGTAAGCGCTTAACAAATACCAACATTATTACTATTCTACCGCGTGGCTTTGTTTAGACGGCGAGCCCGTCACTAGCCAGGGATATGCACATAGTAAGCGCTTAACAAATACCAACGTTATTATTGTCTCTATCTGTTGCCGAATTGTCCATTCCAAGCGCTTAGTACAGTGCCCTGCCCAGAGTAAGCGCTCGATAAATACAACTGAATGAAGGGCACTTTCCCCTAAAGAGTTGCTTTACACAACGGCAAAGAAGGAAAAATCGGCAGGGCGAAGCGTGGGATTGCTGCGTTTCCAATATTGAGGAATATTTCCTCAAAACGTCGATTTGAAGATGCAATTCATTTGGCACCCGCTGAAGGAGCTTGACTATGACAAGGAGAATGGCCTGATGGATAGAGCCCGGTCCTGGGTGACAGAAGGACCTGGGTTCTAATCCCACCTTCGGCACTTATTCATTCAGTCAGTCGCATTTATTGAGCGCTTACTGTATGTGGAACATTGCATTAAGTGCTCGGGAGAGTACCCGAGAACAATAAACAGATACGTTCCTTGCCCACAACGAGCTTACAGTCTAGAGGGGGCTCGGTGACCTGGGGCAAGTCACTTCATTTGGTCTCAGTTACCTCACCTGGAAAATGGGGTTTAAGACCGCGAGCCCCGTGTGGGCCAGGGACTGTGTCCAACTCGATTTTCTTGCATCCACCCCAGCGCTTAGAATAGTGCCGGACAAGCGCTTCAGAAATACTGCAAATATGATTATGATTATTTGCCATGAAAGCAGCTGGATCATCTGGGAACAAAGACCCTCTCCCCAACTTTCGTGAATGAAGACCACCCCCTTGGGTGCATTAATTGCATTAAACATTTAATGCATTTAAACATTAAGTGTTTAACTGTGTGCAGATTAAGACTGTGAGCCCTATGTGGGACAGAGACTGTGTCCAACCCGATTAGCTTGTAATAATAATATTAATGGTGTTTGTTAAGCACTTATTATATTCATTCAATTCAATAGTATTTACTGAGTGCTTGCTATGTGCAGAGCACTGTACTAAGCGCTTGGAATGGACAATTGGACAACAGATAGAGATAATACCTGCCCAGTGACGGGTTCACAGTCTAACCGGGGGAGACAGCAAAGCAGTACAGAACAAAACAAAAACAAGACAACGTTGTCAAGATATTATATGCCAAGCACTGTTCTAAGCGCTGGGATAGATACAAAGTAGTCAGGTTTTCTCACATGGAGTTCACAGTCTTCATCCCCATTTAACAGATGAGGTAAATGAGCCACAGAGAAGTTCAGTGGTTTGCCCAAGGTCACAGTGCAGACAAATATTCATTCATTCAATAGTATTTATCGAGCGCTCACTATGTGCAGGGCACTGTACTAAGCGCTTGGAATGAACAAGTCGGCGACAGACAGAGACGGTCCCTGCCCTTTGACGGGCGCACGGTCTAATCGGGGGAGACGGGCAGACAAATAGCGGAGCCGGGATTAGAACCCACGTCCTCTGACTTCCAGGCACGGGCTCTTGCCACTAAACTACGCTGCTGTTCCCGGCACATAGTAAGCGCTTAACAAATACCTCAATTATTATTATTACTATACTAAACTCAAGGGTAGACTCATAATGATGTCTGTCTCCCGCCCTAGACTATAAGCTCGTTATGGGCAGGGAAGGTGTCTGCTAATTATGTCGTATCGTCCTCTGCACAAAGTAAGCGCTCAATAAATATTATCGATTGATTGATTGCTACAAGACAATAATAATAATAATGTTGGTATTTGTTAAGCACTTACTACGTGCAGAGCACTGTTCTGAGCGCTGGGGGAGAAACAAGGTGATCAGGTCGTCCCACGTGAGGCTCACGGTTAATCCCCATTTTCCAGATGAGGTAACTGAGGCACAGAGAAGTTAAGTGACTTGCCCAGAGTCACACAGCTCAGACACAGTCCCTGTCCCACATGGGGCTCACAGTCTAAGTCATAGCCTAAGGGACAGAAGATCTGGGTTCTAATCCCGGCTCTGCCACCTGTCTGCTGTGTGACCTTGGGCAAGACACTTCACTTCTCCGGGCCTCGGTTTCCTCATCTGGAAAATGGGGATTAAGACAGGGACTGTGCCCAACCTGCTTAGCTTGTATTTCCCCCCAGCCTTAAGTACGGTGCTGGGCACATAGTAAGTTCTTAACCTATGCCATAAAAACAAAATTAAGGTACTGTGAAGGAAGAATGAAAGATTTACTTAAAAGCAGAAAAAAAGCTAAGATTTAAAAGCTGTACCTTTTGCATAATGGTTTAGCTAGAAAACTTACATACAAGGAATTTTAACATAAAATCCCGAAATTAGATGAGCTACTGTTGAGCAATTGATTAGAATTAACCCTGCTTACTGTGTGCAGAGCACTGTACTGAACGCTTGGGAGAGTCCAATACAGTGGAACTGTAGACATGATCCTTGCCTTCAAGGAGTTTACTTGTCAGCTGAGTGACTTTGGGCAAGTCACTTCACTTCTCCGGGCCTCCCTGACCTCATCTGTCAAATGGGGATAGAGACTGTGAGCCCCACGTGGGACAACCTGATGACCTGGTATCTCCTCCAGCGCTTAGAACAGTGCTCGGCACATAGTAAGCGCTTAAATACTAAAGATCATTAGGAGAGACAGAGATTAGTATACATAAATAAATCCAGATGTGCAAGCACTATGGGAGGGATGAATAAAGGTTGCAAATCCAAGCATAAGAGCGACGCAGAAGGGTGAAGGAGAAGAGGAAACCAGGGCTTAGTCGGAGTCGAGGAAATGAACCAGAATCATTCATTCATTCATTAGTATTTATTGAGCGCTTACTATGTGCAGAGCACTGTACTAAGCGCTTGGAATGGACAAATCGGTAAGATAGAGACAGTCCCAGCCCTTTGACGGGTTTACGGTCTAATCGGGGGAGACGGACAGACGAGAACAGTGGCAATGAATAGGATCCAGGGGATGAACATCTCATTAAAACAATAGCAAGTAAATAGAATCAAGGCGATGTACATCTCATTAACAAAATAAATAGGGTGATGAAGCTATAGACAGTCGAGCGGACGAGTACGGTGCTGAGGGGAGGGGAAGGGAAGGGGGAGGAGCAGAGGGAAAGGGGGGAAAAGGGGGCTTAGCTGAGGGGAGGTGAAGGGGGGGAGAGCAGAGGGAAAAGGGGAAAAGGTCAGTGTGGGAAGGCCTCTCGGAGGAGGTGAGCTTTAAGTAGGGTTTTGAAGAGGGGAAGAGAATGAGTCTGGCGGAGGTGAGGAGGGAGGGCAGACTGGTTGAAACCTCATCCCCACGTGCATTTATTTCTGCTGCGATTTCTCCTCATCCTTCTACCCCTTCTCCTCAGCAGGGGTCTAAAGTCGCCCCCGAAATGCAGGGTTAAATGTTTTCTTCCAGACCAAGCCCGGAGGGAATAGACGAAGCTTTGACTGGAGACGGGAAATACTGCAGGAAAAATCAAAGTCGGGGGGAGCTGATACTTTTAATTGGTAAAATGAATAGCCACAGACCAAATCTACTAGCCCCGAGCTAGAAGCAACCTCCAGGGGCCCTCCAGCTCATTGTGCCTGGAAAAATGAGTCTCCGCTGCTTCCTCTCTAGAATAATGAACTTTATTTGGAAGACGAAGAGGAGCTTAAGAGATCAGACCGTCTTTGCACGCTTTCGATTCTGAAAGAGTAAAAGGGATTTCACCGAGGAATTAAGCAAATAATAATGATGGTATTTGTTAAGCGCTTACTATGCGCAGAGCGCTGTTCTAAGCGCTGGGGGGGATACAAGGTGATCAGGTTGTCCCAGGTGGGGCTCACGGTCTTAATCCCCATTTGACAGATGAGGGAACTGAGGCTCAGAGAAGTGAAATGACTTGCCCAGAGTCACACAGCTGACAAGCGGTGGAGCTGGGATTAGAACCCAAGACCGGGCCTGGGAGTAATAATAATAATGTTGGTATTTGGTAAGCGCTTACTATGTGCAGAGCACTGTTCCAAGCGCTGGGGTAGATAGAGGGTCATCAGGTTGTTCCACGTGAGGCTCACAGTCTTCATCCCCATTTTACAGATGAGGGAACTGAGGCCCAGCGAAGTGAAGTGACCTGTCCACAGTCACACTGCTGACAAGTGACAGAACCGGGATTTGAACCCATGACCCCTCACTCCCAAGCCCGGTCTCCTTCCACTGAGCCACGCTGCTTCTCTGAGTAGCAAGGACCTGGGTTCTAATCCCGGCTCTTTCACTAGTCTGTTGTGGGTGACCTCGAGCAAGTCATTCCATTTCTCTGGGCCTCAGTTTCGTCATCTGTAAAATGGGGATTAAGGGTGGGAGCCCCTTGAGGGATATGAAACTTGTCTAACCTGATTCACTTGTACCTACCCCAGGGCTTAGCACAGTGTCTTGCACACAGTAAGCACTTAACAAATGCCGTAAACAAATGTGGTTTGGATCACTCAGCTCTTTGATAAGTTAGGGGCTGGTGGAACGATGACAGGTCAAAGGTCACAGATCACGTGGCTTAATAATAACTGTGGCATTTGTTAAGGCGCTTACTATGTGCCAGGCACTGTACTAAGCGCTGAGGTGGATCCAAGCAAACCCAATCCCTGTCCCACACGGGGCTCACAGTCTCCATCCCCATTTTACAGATGAGGTGACAGAGGCCCGGAGAAGTGAAGTGACTTGCCCAGGTCACACAGCAGACAAGTGGCGGAGTCTGGATTAGAACCCATGACCTTCTGATTCCCAAGCCCGGCCTCTACCCACTGCACCAAGCTTAATCAGTGTAAACTCGCCTCTAGACTGTCAGCTCATGGTGGGCAGGAAATGTTTCTGTTTCCTTGTACTGTACTTTACTAGGCGCTTAGTACAGTGTTCTGCACACAGTAAACGCTCAATAAATACGACTGAATGAATGAAGGAAGGAATGAAGGAATGAATGAACCCACTAAACTGTTAGCTTCTTGAGGGCAGAGGTCATATCTGGCAATGTAAGCCCATTATGGGCAGGGATTGTCTCTCTCCCAAACGCTTAATACAGTGCTCTACACAGTGTGAGTGCTCAAAAAATGCTGTAGATTGACTGACTCGAACGAGCTGAAGCAGCGTGGCCAATGGGTAGAGCACAGGCTTGGGAGTCAGAAGGACCCAAGCTCTAATTCTCTTCCCTTCCCTTCCCTCCCCCTTCCCTTCCCCCTTCCCTTCCCTTCCCTTCCCTTTTCTCTTCCCTTCCCTCTTCCCTTCCCTTCCCTTCCCTTCCCTTCCCTTCCCTTCCCTTCCCTTCCCTCTTCCCTTCCCCTCCCCTCCCCTCCCCTCCCCCTTCCCTCCCCCTTCCCTTCCCTTCCCTTCCCTTCCCTTCCCTTCCCTTCCCTTCCCTTCCCTTCCCTTCCCTTCCCTTCCCTTCCCTTCCCTTCCCTTCCCTTCCCTTCCCTTCCCTTCCCTTCCCTTCCCTTCCCTCTTCCCTTCCCTCCCCCTTCCCTCCCCCTTCCCTCCCCCTTCCCTTCCCTTCCCTTCCCTTCCCTTCCCTTCCCTTCCCTTCCCTTCCCTTCCCTTCCCCTCCCCTCCCTTCCCTCCCCCTTCCCTCCCCCTTCCCTTCCCTCTTCCCTTCCCTCTTCCCTTCCCTTCCCTTCCCTTCCCTTCCCTTCCCTTCCCTTCCCTTCCCTTCCCTTCCCTTCCCTTCCCTTCCCTTCCCTTCCCTTCCCTTCCCTTCCCTTCCCTTCCCTTCCTCCCTTCCTTCCCTTCCCTTCCTCCCTTCCTTCCCTTCCTTCCTTCGGCTCTCTCTCTCTCTCTCTTTCTCTCTTCCTTTCTTCCTTTCTTTCTTCCGGATTTATTGAGCACTTACTGTGTGCAGAGCACTGTACTATGCACTTATAAAGGACCACAATTACTGTTTCAATTATGATTAGAGTGTCCCTGTTCCTGTTTCTCTCTTTGAGCTGGGTCCATTCAATTCAATCTGGTCTATGGATCTACAGTCACCTGTGAAGCAGCGTGGCTCAGTGGAAAGAGCCCGGGCTTGGGAGGCACAAGTCGTGGGTTCTAATCGCAGCCGCACCGCTTGTCAGCTGTGTGACTTTGGGCAAGTCACTTCACTTCTCTGGACCTCAGTTTCCACATCTGGAAAATGGGGATGAAGACTGTGAGCCCTACGTGGGACAACCTGATGACCTTGTATCTACCCCAGCTCTTACAACAGTGCTTGGCACATAGTAAGCACTTAACAAACACCAACATTATTATTATTATTATTATTATTGTTATTATCATTATCTTTCCTATAAAACCCAAACGCTTTGGAGCTATCTTTCCACGGTCAGATCAGTCTGCCAGATTTGAAGAAGCAGCGTGGCTCAGTGGAAAGAGCCGGGGCTTGGGAAGCAGAGGTCGTGGGTTCTAATCCCGGCTTCGCCGCTTGTCAGCTGTGTGACTCTGGGGAAGTCACTTCACTTCTCTGTGCCTCAGTCACCTCATCTGTAAAAATGGGGATTAAAAAACGTGAGCCCCACGTGGGACAATCTGATTACCCTGTAACTCCCCCAGTGCTTAGAACAGTGCTCAGCACATAGTAAGCGCTTAACACATACCATTATTATCATTATTATTACGCTCTTCCCACTCAGGATTTCAATCGCAAAGAAAGTCAAGTCGCTTCCCGTCGCGATGGGTGAACGAGGACGATTCCCGTCCCTTGGACCCGTCCATTGCTCAATCTGCTGCACGGATAAGGGCATCTAGTGAAAATACTAATAATTAGGGTATTTATTAAGCGCTTACTATGTGCCAAGCATCTTGGGAGCGAACAGATTTTCCTTTTTAGAAAAGAGGATTATTTTCATGAAGAACTTTTTTAAAAAATTTCCAGGATGTGTAATCGTTACCACCTGCTATGTGTGACTAACAGATGTTTCTTACTTACCTAAGGGAACTGTTCTAATTACACCAGAAGCCGAGCCGAGCGGTATTTACTAAGAAAGCCGGGAAACTTGAGTTGGCGACCCTTTTGGCCAACGCTAGGCTGTAGAAAACTCCCTCAAACGGGTGGGGGGGGGGGGGAATAATAAAAAAGATCTGCGAGATGAGAAACTGATGCTATCGATGCCTGTCTACTTGTTTGCTCTCTGTCTCCCCGCTTCTAATAATAATAATGTTGGTATTTGTTAAGCGCTTACTATGGGCAGGGCACTGTTCTAAGCGCTGGGGGAGAGACAGGGTCAGCAGGCTGTCCCACGTGAGGCTCACAGCTAATTCCCATTTTCCAGATGAGGTGACTGAGGCCCAGAGAAGTGAAGTGACTTGCCCACAGTCACACAGCTGACACGTGGCAGAGTCGGGATTAGAACCCATGACCTCTGACTCCGAAGCCCAGGCTCTTTAATAATGTTGGTATTTGTGAAGCGCTTACTATGGGCAGAGCACTGTACTAAGCTCTGGGGGAGATCCAGGGTCATCAGGTTGTCCCACGTGAGGCTCACAGCTAATCCCCATTTTCCAGATGAGGTCACTGAGGCCCAGAGACGTGAAGTGACTTGCCCACAGTCACACAGCTGACACGTGGCAGAGTCGGGATTCGAACCCATGACCTCTGACTCCAGAGCCCAGGCTCTTTCCACTGAGCCACGCTGCTTTTCCAATGTACTAATGTACTTTCTATTGTACTTTCCCAGCGCTCAGTAGAGTGGTCTGCACGCAGTAAGCGCTCGATAAATACGATTGAATGAATGAGCCCACGACCTCTGACTCCTAAGGCCGTGCTCTTTCCACTGAGCCACGCCGCTTCTCTTACTGTGCCAGGAAAAGGGGGGCTGGCTTCGGGCCACGAACCCCGGAATTGTCTCTCCCCATTTCGTTCTTCACGGCTGGGGTGCCAGGAAGCACAAAAACACCATGGTTTCACGGCCCCGGTGCCAAGGAGAGAGAGAAAAATACAGGTGCTGGCCAAAGGGGGTCTGGCTTTATAATAATAATAATGTTGGTATTTGTTAAGCGCTTACTACGTGCAGAGCACTGTTCTGAGCGCTTTATGCCATGAATCCCGATATGAGTCTTCCCATTTGAGTCTTCAGCCCCTCTCAGGACGGCAACTGGAGAGTTTCCAGTCCTCTACCGGTCTCGGCTACGGGACGGAGAGCGAAGCGGAGGCCCGTCCGTGCCATTCCGAGCTTGCCCGGTGGCTAGCGAGCGGCGGGCCGTCGGCTACGAGCCCAAACTCCCCCGTGCCGGGCAGCGGCGGCCCGGGCCGGAGTCCGGGGCGGAGACCCGAGTTGACTCAAGGCCGCGACGGTCAACCGCTTCCGGATTTTTCCCAGGAAAACTCTGCGGATCCACTACAGGAACGACGGCAGATGGAGAGCGGGGCCTTCCGGCAGAGATGTGTCCGTGGTGTCGCTGTGGGTCGGAAACGACTCGACGGCGTAAGTCAAGACTGCTGTGGACAATAATAATGATAATGTTGGCATTTCTTAAGTGCTTACTATGTGCCGAGCACTGTTCTAAGCATTGGGGTAGATACAGGGGAGTCAGGTTGTCCCACGTGGGGCTCACAGTCTTCATCCCCATTTTACAGCTGAGGTAACGGGCACCGAGAAGTGAAGCGACTTGCCCAAAGTCACACAGCTGACAGGTGGCGGAGCCGGCATTTGAACCCATGCCCCCTGATTCCCAAGCCCGGGCTCGTTCCGCTGAGCTACGCTGCTTCCAGATTACTCTAATTCTCTTATTGCGGCTACAACTATTACACTCACTATGACAACAAGAACCTCTTTAATAATAATAATAATAATAATGTTGGTATTTGTTAGGCGCTTACTATGTGCAGAGCACTGTTCTAAGCACTGGTAGATGCAGGGTAATTAGGTTGTCCCTCACAGTCTTTATCCTCATTTTACCGATGAGGGAGCTGAGGCCCAGAGAAGTGAAGTGACTTGCCCACAGTCACCCAGCTGACAAGTAGCAGAACCGGGATTTGAACCCACGACCTCTGACTCCCAAGCCCGGGCTCTTTCCACTGAGCCACCCTGCTTTAGACTGTGAGCCCATCATTGGGCAGGGATTGTCTCTGTTGCCGAACTGTCCATTCCAAGCGCTTAGTACAGTGCTCTGCGCATAGTAAGCGCTCAGTAAATACTATTGAATGAGTGAACTCTTATGACTCCCTCTTCTACTACATCAAAAATGACAGCTCCGACTATTTCTACCATGATACACCCCGTCCCGTCTTATGCCTCCGATTCTTTTCCGACCCAGGGCGACGCCACGGACGCCTCTCTCCCACACGCCCCCGCTCTCCATCTGCCGTCGTTCCGGCAGCCGACCAGCCGAGTTTTCTCGGGAAAAATCGGGAAGCGGTTGACCGTCGCCGACTCGAGTCTCCGCCCTCGACTCTCTCCCGGCCTGCTGCTGCCCAGCTCGGCAGTCTCTTCTTTTTATTTTCAGGAGAGGCGTCTTGAGAAGAGAAAGGTTTTCCACTTTCTGACTCCTCTCTGCATCCGGTCCCTCTTTCGTTTAGGAAACTCATCGCCGGATTCCCTTCGGGCACGCGCTCAATACGACGGAGGCCTCGGCCAGACCAAGAGCCGTCGGAAAGAGAGAGGGGATGGGCTCTTCCCCCAGAGCCCCGCTGTAATGATAGTGTTGGTATTTGTTAAGCGCTTACTATGTGCAGAGCACCGTTCTAAGCGCTGGCGTAGACACAGGGGAATCAGGTCGTCCCACGTGGGGCTCCCAGTCTTCATCCCCATTTTCCAGATGAGGGAACTGAGGCACCGAGAAGTGAAGTGACTTGCACACAGTCCCACAGCTGAGTGGCAGAGCTGGGGTTCGAACTCATGACCTCCGACTCCAAAGCCCGGGCTCTTTCCACTGAGCCACGCTGCTCAAAGTGATGTGAGGGTGACTCGTTAATTAATCGACGTTCCTTTTTATTAGGCGCTATTGAGTTAATGAGGGATTTGCGGGAGATAACTCTCCCGACGCGTTGAGATATTTTCCGCCGCTTTAGTACTCCCGGACGAAGCCGACCGGGGAAGAAGACGGTACTTGCGGTACGTCGATGTCGGAGCCCGGGCGTTTAGACTGTGAGCCCGTCGTTGGGCAGGGATTGTCTCTAGCTGTTGCCGGATCGTCCATTGCAAGCGCTTACTACAGTGCTCTGCACATAGTAAGCGCTCGATAAATACTACTGAATGAATGAACGAGTCAGAGGTCACGGGTTTTAATCCCGGCTCCGCCACTGGTCTGCCGTGTGACCTTGGGCCAGTCACTTCACTTCTCTGGGCCTCACTTCCCTCATCTGTAAAATGGGGATTGAGACTGTGCTTGACACAGAGTAAGGGCTTAACAAATATTATAATTATAATAATTATTATTATCATTATTATTATGAGCCGATTTGGACTGTAAATATAAATTGGGGAAGGACATTCCATGGTATCAGACAGACGAGAAGCAGCGCGGCTCAGTGGAAAGAGGTCCGGATTGGGAGTCAGAGGTCATGGGTTCAAATCCCAGCTCTGCGACTTGTCAGCTGTGGGACTGTGGGCGAGACACCTCGCTTCTCTGTGCCTCAGTGACCTCATCTGTCAAATGGGGATGAAGACTGTGAGCCTCACGTGGGGCAACCTGATGACCCTGTATCTACCCCAGCGCTTAGAACAGTGCTCGCCACGTAGTAAGCGCTTAAATCCCAACGTTATTATTATGATTGCTGATAGTAATAATAATATCGATGATATTGATGATATCAGAGAAGCAGCGTGGCTCAGTGGAAAGAGCCCGGGCTTCGGAGTCAGAGGTCATGGGTTTGAATCCCGGCTCGGCCGCTTGCCAGCTGTGCGACTTTGGGCAAATCACTTAACTTCTCGGTGCCTCAGTGACCTCATCTGTAAAATGAGGATGAAGACCGGGAGCCCCACGTGGGACGACCTCATTCCCCTGTGTCTACCCCAGCGCTTAGAACGGTGCTCGGCACATAGGAAGCGCTTAACAAATACCAACATTATTATATTTGTTAAGAGCTTACTCTGTGCCAAGCACCGTTCTAGGTGTCGGAACACCGTTTAAGCGTTGGGACTTACCCATCAGACGGGACCAGCGTCTTCGGTAGAATCAGTGAGAGAGAAGCAGTGTGGCCTAGTGGATAGAACAGGCATCCAAGTAGCTTGGTGGGGTGGTTAGAGCCCAGGCCTGGGAGTCAGAAGGTCCTGGGTTCTAATCCCAGCTGGGCCACTGGTCTCCTGGGTGGCTTTGGGCAAGTCACTTCACTTCTCCGGGCCTAGTTACCTCATCTGTACAATGGGGATTAAGATTGTGAGCCCCGTGTCAGACAGGGACTGTGTCTGATCCGATTAACTCGTATCTACCCCAGGGCTTAGAACAGTGCTTGACGCATAGTAAGCGCTTAGCGCATAGCATTATGATGATGATGATGATTACTATTATTATACAGCCTGGGTCTCGGAGATGGAAGGACCTGGGTTCTAATCCTGGCTCCACCACTTGTCTGCTGTGTGACCCTGGGTATGTCACTGCACTTCTCTGTCCCTCAATTCCCTCATCTGGAATATGAGGATTCATTCATTCATTCAATCATGTTTATTGAGCGCTTACGGTGTGCAGAGCACTGTACTAGCCTCTTGGAATGTACAATTCGGGATTAAGACTGAGCCTCAGGTGGGACAGGGGAACCCGATTCGATTGTATCTTCCCTAGCGCTTAGTGCAGTGTCTGGCACATAATAATAATGATAATGGCATTTGTTAAGCGCTTACTATGTGCCAAGCAAGCCCTGGGGTAGATACAGGAGAATCAGGTTGTCCCACGTGGAGCTCTTCATCCCCATTTTACAGATGAGGAAACTGAGGGCCAGAGTGTGAGCCCATCATCGGGCAGGGGTTGTCTCTATCTGTTGCCCAATTGTCCATTCCAAGCACTTAGTACAGTGCTCTGCATTTAGTAAGCGCTCAATGAATGCTATTGAATGAATGAATGAAGTGACTTGCCCAAGGTCACACAGCTGATAAGCGGCAGAGCAGGGATTAGAATTTACGACCTCTGACTTCCAAGCCTGGGTTCTTTCCACTAAGCCACGCTGCTTTACCCAACGCCATCAACAGTAAAATAAAATCAGTCTTTCTGCATAATGATGAGGAAGGTTGTTTTTATGGTGTCTGTTAAGCGCTTAAGTGTCCAGTGCTGTTCTAATTGTTGGGGTAGATACAAGTTAATCAGATTGGCCACAGTGTCTCTCTCACATGGGCCTCACAGTCTTATTCGGGGGGGGGGGGGACAAATATGGAATCCCCATTTTACAGTTGAGGAAACTGAGGCCCAGAGAAGTGAAGTGACTTGCCCAAGATCACACAGCAGGCAGGTGGCAGGGCCGGGATTAGAACTCAGGTCCTGTCAGTGGCGATGTCCGGGGGGGGGGAACGATGGCGGGACCCGAAGATTTTGCCGGGGTGGTATCAAGAGAAGAGCCGACTAGAGTAAACACAGATTACTAAGTGATTAACGAATTAATGGTAGTATTCGTTAAGCGCTTACTACGTGCAAAGCACCGTTCTGAGCGCTGGGGGGATACAAGGTGATCAAGGGGGCTCCCAGTTTTCATCCCCATTTTCCAGATGAGGTCACTGAGGCCCAGAGAAGTGAAGCGACTCGCCCAAAGTCACCAGCTGTCAAGCGGCGGAGCCGGGATTGGAACCCACGACCACCGACTCCCAAGCCTGGGCTCTTTCCGCTGAGCCGCGCTGCCGATTATTTTGGAAACGCGCTCAAGTCAACGCTAAACTTGTCTGCACATGCAGCCTTTCCTTGAGCTACTTTAAGAAAATATTATTCGATTTGGCCTTTCACCTAGTACAAGTGTTTCCAAAGAGTCTGGCTGCTGCGCTATATTGTATATGATTTTCTCTCTGTGGGTCCATTTGAGTGTTTTATTGAAGTCCCAACATCTCTGACGCAAAAACACCGGATCGAGGTGTGTTTTTTAATTCATTAAACAACAAAGGCCTAAATCGCAAGTTTAGTCTGACAACAGCCACTCGGCGAAAGCTTTCAGAAGTATCGCTTAAATGGATCAAATTATACCCAGCGAGTACCACAGACCTTCAATTCCTGACGATATTTTTTTTCTAGGTAGAGATGCCGGCAAACTCCCCACCGCTGCGGTGTTAAATATAATGTTGGTATTTGTTAAGCGCTCACTATGTGCAGAGCACTGTTCTAAGCGCCGGGATAGAGACGGGGGTCATCAGGTCGTCCCACGTGAGGCTCACAGTTAATCCCCATTTTCCAGATGGGGTCACTGAGGCACAGAGAAGTGAAGTGACTTGCGCACAGTCACACAGCTGACAAGTGGCAGATCTGAGATTCGAACCCATGACCTCTGGCTCCCAAGTCCGGGCTCTTTCCACTGAGCCAGTCGGAGTAAAAAAGCACTCCCAAAACGCAGCATTTAAAGTACTTCAGCGTGGCTCAGTGGCAAGAGCCCGGGCTTGGGAGTCAGAGGTCATGGGTTCGAATCCCGGCTCGGCCACTTGCCAGCTGTGTGACTGTGGGCAAGTCACTTTCCTTCTCTGGGCCCCAGTTTCCTCATCTGTCAAATGGGGATGAAGACTGGGAGCCTCACGGGGGGACAATCCGATGACCCTGTATCTCCCCCAGCGCTTAGAACAGTGCTCTGCACATAGTAAGTGCTTAACAAATACCGACATTATTATTATTACTTCGCCTGTCCGGGCTCAACCCCCCCTCCGATCTCCTCTCTAATTTTCCGGATTCCATTTTCCTTTCTCGACAAACGCAATTGAAAGGGCGTTTATCTCCCTTTCCTTAAAAGCCCGAATGGAAGCTGTGGAAAAAGAGGGAGGTAATAATAATAATATTAATAACAATGTTGGTATTTGTTAAGCGCTTACTATGTGCAGAGCACCGTTCTAAGCGCTGGGGGAGATACAGGGTCATCATCAGGTTGTCCCACGTGAGGCTCACAGTTAAACCCCCTTTTCCAGATGAGGTAACTGAGGCACA
This sequence comes from Ornithorhynchus anatinus, assembly GCF_004115215.2. Lineage (NCBI taxonomy): Eukaryota > Metazoa > Chordata > Mammalia > Monotremata > Ornithorhynchidae > Ornithorhynchus > Ornithorhynchus anatinus. The sequence continues at coordinate 167,303,151 of NC_041729.1, forward strand.
GAGAAGTGAAGTGACTTGTCCACAGTCACACAGCTGACAAGTGGCTTGCCAACCCGTTCCTTAAGCCGGATGGAGGTCGGCTTGCAAAGGGCAGGGAATGTGTCTGTTTATTGGACTGTCCTCTCCTAAATAAAAATAAATGGTGGTATTTGTTAAGCGCTTACTATGTGCAGAGCACTGTTCTAAGCGCTGGGGGATACAAGGTGATCAGGTTGTCCCACGTGGCGCTCACAGTTTTAATCCCCAATTTACAGATGAGGCAACTGTAAGCTGTGTGACTGTGGGCAAGTCACTTTACTTCTCTGTGCCTCAGTTACCTCATCTGTAAAATGGGGCTTAAGACTGTGAGTCCCACGTGGGACAACCTGATGATCCTGCGTCTCCCCCAACGCTTAGAACAGTGCTCTGCACATAGTAAGCGCTTAACAAATACCAACATTATTCTTATTATTTAACTGAGGCACAGAGAAGTGAAGTGACTTGCCTACAGTCACACAGCTGGCAAGCGGTGGAGCCGGGATTTGAACCCGTGAACTCTGACTCCCAAGCCCGGGCTCTTTCCACTGTGCCACGCTGCTTCTCCTAAGCGTTCAGTACAGTGCTCTGCGCACGTTAAGCGCTCCGGAAGTACGACTGAATGAATGGGTAGCTACGCTTTTTGTCCCCCGGTCCTGGGCCCGGGGAGACGTTGACGTCCAGCAGAAGCGGTGGAGGAGCAGCGGCGTCTGGATAGGGATCTGGAGGAAGAACTGATGGGCTTCAAATGTCGATCGCTTGACCCTCTCGTTCAATAGTATTTATTGAGCGCTTACTATGTGCAGAGCACTGTACTAAGCGCTTGGAATGGATAATTCGGTAACAGGCAGAGACGATCCCTGCCCGCTGTCAGACTCACAGCCTAATCGGAGGGGGACTGGAAAATCCACCGTGGTTCGAGAAGCAGCGTGGCTCAGTGGAAGGAGCCCAGGCTTGGGAGTCAGAGGTCATGGGTTCTAATCCCGGCTCTGCTGCTGGTCAGCTGTGTGGGCAAGTCACTTCACTTCTCTGGGCCTCAGTTCCCTCATCTGGAAAATGGGGATGAAGACTGTGAGCCTCACGTGGGACAACCTGATTACCTTGCATCTACCCCAGCGCTTAGAACAGTGCTTGGCACATAGTAAGCGCTTAACAAATACCAGCTTTTTAATTTTTTTTCCCCACCAGAAATTCCGGCTCCACCGCCTGTCAGCTGTGTGACTGTGGGCAAGTCCCTTCACCTCTCTGGGCCTCAGTTCCCACATCTGGAAAATGGGGATGAAGACTGGGAGCCTCATGTGGGACAATCTGTTGACTCTGTATCTACCCCAGCGCTTAGAACAGTGCTCGGCACATAGTAAGCGCTTAACAAATACCAACATTGAAGCCGAACGAGAAAGCGGTGTGGCCTAGTGGAGAGAGTCCGGGCCTGGGAGTCAGAAGGATCTAATCGTGATAATAATAATGATGGGACATCTGTTAAAAGCGCTTACTATGTGCCAAACACTGTGCTAGAAAAGCAGGTTGGCTTAGTGGAAAGACCCTGGGTTTGGGAGTCAGAAGTCATGGGTTCGAATCCCCGCTCCGCCGCTTGTCAGCTGTGTGACCTTGGGCAACACGTCACTTTCCTGAGCCTCAGTTACCTCATCTGTAAAATGGGGTTGAAGACTGTGAGCCCTACGTGGGACAACCTGATCTCCTTATATCTACTCCAGTGCTTAGAACAGTGCTTGGCACATAATAAGTGCTTAACAAAAACCAACATTATTATTATTACTAAGCGCTGGTTTGGATACATGCAAAGCGGGTTGGACACGGTCCCTGTCCCACGTGGGGCTCAATCCCCATTTTACGGATGAGGTCACTGAGGCCCAGAGGTGTGAAGTGACTCGCCCAAGGTCACGCAGCCGACAAGTGGCAGAGCTGGGATTGGAACCCTGGGCTCTAGACCCACTCCGCCCCGTGGCTTCAACTACACAGTGTTGCTTCTTTTAGACCTGGGTTCTCACCCGGATCTGCCACTTATCTTCTGTGTGACTTTGGGCAAGTCGTTTGACTTCTCTGGGCCTCAGTTCCCTCATCTGGAAAATAATAATGCTCATAATAACGGTATTTGTTAATCGCTTACTATGCAGCGTGACTCAGCGGCAAGAACCCGGGCTTGGGAGTCAGAGGTCATGGGTTCTAATCCCGGCTCTGCCACTTGTCAGCTGTGTGACTGTGGGCGAGTCACTTCACTTCTCTGGGCCTCAGTTCCCTCATCTGGAAAATGGGGATGAAGACTGTGAGCCTCACGTGGGACGACCTGATTACCCTGTACCTACCCCAGCGCTTAGAACAGTGCCCTGCACATAGTAAACGCTTAACAAATACCAACATTATTATTATGTGCCGGGCACTGTACTAATCGCTGGGGTGGATACAAAGCAAATCGGGTTGGACACAGTCCCCGTCCCACGTGGGGCTCGCAGTCTCAATCCCCATTTTACAGATGAGGTCACTGAGGCCCAGAGAAGTCAAGTGACTTGCTCAAGGTCACACAACAGACAAGAGGCGGAGCCAGGATTAGCTCTCTGCACCTGATAAGCGCTCAATAAGTACGAATGAATGAGTGAATCCCATGACCTTCTGATTCCCGGGGCCGTGCTCTATCCAGATTTGAGGCTGTGAGCCCCAGGTGGGACAAGGCCTGGGTCCAACCTGATTTCCTCGTACCTCCCCTCAGCTAAGCTCCCTTTCCCCGCAGCGTGGTTTAGTGGAAAGAGCCTGGGCTTCGGAGTCAGAGGTCATGAGTTCGACTCCCGGCTCTGCCACTTGTCAGCTGTGTGACTGTGGGCGAGTCACTTCACATCTCTGCGCCTCAGTTACCTCATCTGTAAAATGGGGATTAACCGTGAGCCTCACGTGGGACTACCTGATGACCCTGTATCTACCCCAGCGCTTAGAACGGTGCTCTGCACAGAGTAAGCGCTTTACAAATACCAACATTATTATTAACATTATTATTATTTATGGAGCGCTTACAGTGTGCAAAGCACCGTACTAAACGCTTGGGAGAGTACAATACCACAATAAACGGACACATTCCCTGCCCACATCGAGCTCACGGTCTAGAGCGGTTCTCATCCTGGTTCCTCCACTTGTCCGCTATGTAATAATGTTGGTATCTGTTATGCGCTTACTATGTGCCGAGCACCGTTCTAAGCGCTGGGGTAGACACACGGGAATCAGGTTGTCCCACGTGGGGCTCACGGTCTTAATCCCCATTTTACAGATGAGGTCACTGAGGCACCGAGAAGTGAAGTGACTTGCCCAAAGTCACCCAGCTGACAAGTGGCCGAGCCGGGATTCGAACCCATGACCTCTGACTCCAAAGCCCATGCTCTTCCCACTGAGCCACGCTGCTGCTCGCTTCTTGCTTCTCTCCAAGGTCTCATGCTATGTGACCTTGGACAAGTCACTTGACTTCTCTGGGCCTCAGTTCCTTCACCTGCAAAATGGGGATTAATAATAATGTTGGCATTTAAGCCCTTACTATGTATAGAGCACTGTTCTAAGCGCTGGGGGGAGATCCAGGGTCATCAGGTCGTCCCACGTGAGGCTCACAGTTAATCCCCATTTTCCAGATGAGGGAACTGAGGCGCAGAGAAGTGAAGTGACTCGCCCACAGTCCCACAGCTGCCAAGGGGCAGAGCCGGGAGTCGAACCCATGACCTCTGACTCCCAAGCCCGGGCTCCTTCCACCGAGCCACGCTGCTTCCCTGAGCAGCCTGTGAGCCCTAAGTGGAACAGAGACTCTAGTCCAACCGATCGGCTTGTACCTACCCCAGTGTTTCGGACAGTGCCTGGCACGTAGTAGTGCTTAACAAATACCGTAAAAATAAAAATAAAAAAAGGGTGAGGAGAAGGTGAGCCAGCCCTGGGATGGACCACGTGGCCGCTCTAAATCGTTTAAGACCTCCGGGTCTCAGATTTTCCTCAGTGATACAGGCCTCACACACGAGCCAACTGTGGGAATCACAATTATCCTCTTCATTGTGGATGTGATCTTCCCTTAATCGACGCTACTTCCCGCTGCTCCTCCCCCTCTCCCTTCCCCTCCCCTCAGCACTGTGCTCGTTTGTATAGATTTTGATTCCCCCCCTATTTATTTTATTAATGAGGTGTCCATCCCCCTGATTCTCTTTATCGTGGTCAAGTTGTTTTTGTCCGTCCGTCTCCCCCTATTAGACTGTGAGCCCGTCACTGGGCATTGACGGTCTCTATCTGTTGCCGAATTGTCCATTCCAAGCGCTTAGTCCGGTGCTCTGCACATAGTAAACGCTCAGTAAATACTATTGAATGAATGAATGCTTACTGAGGGCTCGCTGAGGGCAGAGCACTGGACGAAGCGATTGGAAAGTACAATAACTGACCCCCTTCAAAGCCTCATTGAAAGTCCACCTCCTCCAAGAGGCCTTCCCTGACTAAACCCTCCTTTCCTCTCCTCCCGCTCCCTGCTGCGTCGCCCTGACTCTCTCCCTTTCTCTCTGTGCCTCAGTTACCTCGTCTGTAAAATGGGGATTAAGTCCGTGAGCCCCACGTGGGACAACCTGATTCCCCCGTGTCTCCCCCGGCGCTTAGAACAGTGCTCGGCACATAGTAAGCGCTTAACGAATGCCAACATTATTATCCCACCCTGCCAGCCCCACACCGCTTATGTCCGTAACTGTCATTTATTTATTTGTATTAACGTCTGTCTCCCCGCCTGGACTGTAAGCTCACTGAGGGCAGAGAATCTGTTTATTATTAACTGTGGCACTTGTTAAGCACATACTATATGCCAAGCACTGTTCTAAGCGCTGAGGAAGCAGCGTGGCTCAGTGGAAAGAGCCTGGGTTTCGGAGTCAGAGGTCATGAGTTCGACTTCCGCCTCTGCCACTTGTCAGCCGTGTGACTGTGAGCGAGTCACGTAAATTCTCGGTGCCTCAGTGACCTCATCTGTAAAATGGGGATTGACCGTGAGCCCCACGTGGGACAACCTGATTCCCCTGTATCTCCCCCAGCGCTTAGAACAGTGCTCTGCACATAGTAAGCGCTTAACAAATACTAACATTATTATTATTATTATTACAAGTTAGATTGGACACAATCCCTGTCCCACACAGGGCTCACCCTCTTCATCCTCATTTTATAGATGAGATAACTGAGGCCCAGAGAACTGAAGTGATTTGCCCAAGGTCACACAGCAGACATGTGGCAGAGTCGGGATTAGAACCCTTGACCTTCTGACTCCACTAAGCCACGCTGCTTCTCATTACTAGCTTTCTATGATAATAATAACGTAACATGTATTGTTCTCTCCCAAGTGTTTAGTTCAGTGCTCCGCACAGAGTCTTGTCTTATGCCGTCGAGTCGTGTCCATAGGGACGCCACGGACGCACCTCTCTCAGAAGGCCCCGCTCTCCATCTGCCATCGTTCGCGTAGCGGATCCACAGAGTTTTCTTGGGAATAATCGGGAAGCGGTTGACCAGCGCTTCCTTCCGCGTAGTCAACTCGAGTCTCCGCCCCGGACTCTCTCTCGGCCGCTGCCGCCCGGCACGGGGGAGTTTTGGCTTGTGGCCGACGGCCTGCCCCTCGCTAGCCACCGGCCAAGCCAGAAATGGAACGGACGGGCCTCGGCTTCGCTCTCCCTCCCGGAGCCGAGACCGGTAGAGGACCGGGAACTCTCCAGGTGCCACCCCGAGAGGGGCTGCACACAGGAAATGTTCAATAAATACGACTGACCAACTTCCTGACAATACAGTAGAGTGAGTTGATGCCCACAAGGAGTTTACAATCTACGGGAGGACCTTGCAGTCTAAGAAGGAAGTTTTCCCGGGAGTTAGGACACAAATTCCCCACCCACAAATCTGCTTTGGATTTTTCTTGAAAATAGAAGAGACGGGGCAGTGTGGCTTTATGAAAAGAGCCCGGGCCCGGAATTCAGGAAGCGGGGATTCTAATCTGGATTTGGCTTTTAACCTATAAGTGGATTCAATCAATTTATTTAGGGCTTACTCTGCGCAGAGCACTTTACTATGCTCTTGAGAGAGCATAATACAACTGAGCTGGACACATTCCCTACCCACAGGGAGCTAATAATAATAATTATGGTATTTGTTAAGTGCTTACTATGTGCAGAGCACTATTCTAAGCGCTGGGGGAGATACAGGGGAATCAGACTGTCCCACGTGGGGCTCACATTTTTTAATCCCCATTTTTACAGGTGAGGTAACTGAGGCACAGAGAAGTGAAGTGACTTGTTCAAGGTCACCCAGCAGACAAGTGGCGGAGTCGGTCTTAGAACCCATGACCTCTGACTCCCAAGCCCGGGCTCTTTCCACTAAGCCACGCTGCTACTCTAGTGAGTGAGACAGACGTTAATAGAAATAAATAAATGAGAGATCTGGACAAAAGTGGTGTGGGGCTGGGGGTGGGTGGGTGAACAAAGGGAGCAAATCAGGGTGATGCAGAAGGGGGAGGAAGAAGAGGAAAGGAGGACAAAGAGCTTTGACTCTAGAGGATGCTGTTCATTTTTCCCATCTGCTGCTGATCCATCAAAGTATTTTCAGCTCCTACTGTGTGCAGGACACTATACTAAGCATTTGGGAAACAGAGTCGGTAATAATAATGATAATGTTGGTATTTGTTAAGCGCTTACTATGTTCTAAGCGCTGGGGGAGATACAGGGTAGTCAGGTTGTCCCATGTGAGGCTCCCGGTCTTCATCCCCATTTTCCAGATGAGGGAACTGAGGCCCAGAGAAGTGAAGTGACTTGCCCACAGTCACACAGCTAAGTGGCAGAGCAGGGATACGTACCCATGACCTCTGACTCCCAAGCCTGGGCTCTTTCCACTGAGCCACGGTCCAAGGTGGTAGACACGGTCCTCGCCCTCACCACCCTCAAAGAGGATACGATTTAGCAGAGAAGCAGTGTGGCTCGTTCCTTCAATCGTATTTATTGAGCGCTTACTGTGTGCAGAGCACCGCACTAAGTGCTGGGGAAAGTACAACACAGCAATAAACAGAGACGATCCCTGTGCACGGTGGGTTTATTGGATAGAACACGGGCCTTAAGGTGTGCAGAGCACTGTACTGAGCACCTGGGAGAGAAGCGGCGTGGCTCAGTGGAAAGAGCCCGGGCTTGGGAGTCAGAGGTCATGGGTTCAAATCCCTGCTCTGCCACTTGTCAGCTGTGTGACCGTGGGCAAGTCACTTCACTTCTCTGTGCCTCAGTGACCTCATCTGTGAAATGGGGATTAAGACTGTGAGCCTCACGTGGGACTACCCGATTATCCTGTATCTCCCCCACTGCTTAGAACAATGCTCTGCACATAGTAAGCGCTTAACAAATACCAACATTATTACAATATAATAAAGTCAGCAGACACATTCCCTGCCCACAAGGAGCTTACCGTCTAGTGGGTGAGACAGACACTAATAGAAATAAATAAATGAGAGATAGATCCCAGCTCTGCCACTTGTCAGCTGTGTGATTGTGGGCAAGTCACTTCACTTCTCTGGACCTCAGTTACCTCACCTGTAAAATGGGGATTAATTGTGAGCCTCACGTGGGACAACCTGATGACCCTATATCTACCCCAGTGCTTAGAACAGTGCTCGGCACAAAGTAAGTGCTTAACAAATACCAACATTATTATTATTTGGACATAGGTGGTGTGGGGCTGGGGGTGTGAGGGTGAATAAAGGGAGCAAATCAGGGCGCTGCAGAAAGGAGTGGGAGAAGAGGAAAGGAGGGCGCAGTCAGAGAAGGCTTCTTGGAGGAGGTGGGACTTCAGTGGGGTTTTGAAGAGGGGGAGAGTCATTGTCTGGTGGATTTGAGGAGGGAGGGCCTTCCGGGCCGGAGGCAGGACGGGGGCCAGGGGTTGGCGGTGGCGAGATAGATTCATTCAATAGTATTTATTGAGCGCTTACTATGTGCAGAGCACTGTACTAAGCGCTTGGAATGAACAAGTCGGCAACGGATAGAGGCAATCCCTGCCGTTTGACGGGCTTACGGTCTAATCGGGGGAGACGGACAGACAAGAACGATGGCGATAAATAGAGTCAAGGGGAAGAACATCTCGTAAAAACAATGGCAACTAAATAGAATCAAGACGATGTACATTTCATTAACAAAATAAATAGGGTAATAAATATATACAGTTGAGCAGACGAGTACAGTGCTGAGGGGATGGGAAGGGAGAGGAAAAAGAGGGTTAAGCTGCGGAGAGGTGAAGGGGGGGCGGTAGAGGGAGTAGAGGGAGAAGAGGAGCTCGGTCTGGGAAGGCCTCTCGGAGGAAGTGAGTTTTAAGTAGGGTTTTGAAGAGAGGAAGGGAATCAGTTTGGCGGAGGTGAGGAGGGAGGGCGTTCCGGGACCGCGGGAGGACGCGACCCGGGGGTCGACGGCGGGACGGGCGAGACCGAGGGACGGCGAGGAGGCGGGCGGCGGAGGAGCGGAGCGTGCGGGGTGGGCGGTGGAAAGAGAGAAGGGAGGAGAGGTAGGAAGGGGCGAGGTGACGAAGAGCCTCGAAGCCTAGAGTGAGGAGTCTTTGTTTGGAGCGGAGGTCGATAGGCAACCGCTGGAGTTGTTTAAGAAGGGGAGTGACAGGCCCAGATCGCTTCTGCGGGAAGATGAGCCGGGCGGCGGAGTGAAGAATAGACCGGAGCGGGGCGAGAGAGGAGGAAGGGAGGTCGGAGAGAAGGCCGACACGGTAGTCTAGCCGGGATATAACGAAAGCCCGTAGCGGTAAGGTAGCCGTCCGGGTGGAGAGGAGAGGGCGGATCTCGGCGATATCGTAGAGGTGAAACCGGCAGGTCTCGGTAACGGATAGGATGCATGGGGTGAACGAGAGAGACGAGTCAAGGACGACACCGAGATCGCGGGCCCGAGAGACGGGAAGGACGGTCGTGCCATCCACGGTGATAGGGAAGTCAGGGAGAGGACCGGGCTCGGGAGGGAAGATGAGGAGCTCGGTCTCGCTCACGTCGAGTTTTAGGCGGCGGGCCGACATCCAGGGGGAGACGTCCCGGAGGCGGGAGGAGACGCGAGCCCGAAGGGAGGGGGAGAGGACAGGGGCGGAGATGTAGATCTGCGTGTCATCTGCGTAGAGAAGGTAGTCGAAGCCGCGAGAGCAGATGAGTTCATCGAGGGAGTGAGTGTAAATGGAGAACGGAAGAGGGCCGAGAACTGACCCTTGAGGAACTCTAACGGTTAAAGGATGGGAGGGGGAGGAGGCGCCGGCGAAGGAGACCGAGAATGACCGGCCAGAGAGGTGAGAGGAGAACCGGGAGAGGACAGAGACCGTGAAGCCAAGGTGAGATAAGGTATGGAGGAGGAGGGGACGGTCGACAGTGTCAAAGGCGGCAGAGAGGCCGAGGAGGATCAGAATGGAGTAGGAGCCGTCGGATCTGGCAAGAAGGAGGTCACGGGTGACCTTAGAGAGAGCGGTCTCGGTAGAGCGGAGGGGACGGAAGCCAGATCGGAGGGGGTCCGGGAGAGAATGGGAGTTAAGGAATTCTAAGCATCGATCGTAGACGACTCGTTCTAGGATCTTGGAAAGGAAGGGTAGTAGGGAGATAGGGCGATAAATGGAGGGGGAAGTGGGGTCGAGAGCGGGTTTTCTTAGGATGGGGGAGACGTGGGCATGTTTGAAGGCAGAGGGGAAGGAGCCCTTGGAGATTGAGTGGTTAAAGATAGAAGTTAAGGAAGGGAGGAGGGCAGGGACGACGGTTTTAATAAGGTGAGAGGGAATGGGGTCCGAGGTGCAGGTGGAGGGGGTGGCACTTGCGAGGAGGGAGGAGATCTCCTCTGAGGATACTGCAGGGAAGGATGGGAAAGTAGGGGAGATAGATGACATGGAGGCCCAGGGAGGAGGTTGGCATGAGAGGAGCGGAGTGTGCGGGCTGCGAGGGAGGAGGAGAGAAGGGAGGTGAGGGAGGAGGGGGCCAGGGGATGGGGGGCTTTGAAGCCGACGGTAAGTTTTCTGTCTAATGTGGAGGTGGGTGGGCAACCCCTGGGGGAAAGCCCTCATAGGACCCCCGTGGTTATCTCCAGTGAGATTCTCATCTCCTCTTCTGCCCCCCGCCTCTGTCACTGGGGGTTTTCAGGGCCCTGGACTTGGCCGGCGGAACTTGTGATGACACTAGAATCCAAGCTGCCCACGTGCCAACTCGCCCCTACTTAAAAACAAACCAACAAGCCACAGCCGTGCGAATCTCCCGAGGAGAGATCGGGATGAGCAGGGGCCTGGAGACTTGAGAAGAAATTTGATTGAACCCCCCCCGCCCCCCCATAAAATCTTTCTCCATCCTGGCTGTGAATTTCCTAGAATGACTTTTGGGATCCAAAAACCGGAGAGAGAGGCTTTTGTAATAAATTTTGCAAACACCCAGAAAGTGTGGTGGAAAGAGCACAGGCCTGGGAGTCAGGAGGTTGTGGGTTCTAATCCCACTTCTGCCACTTATCTAATGATAATGATAATAATAATGGTATTTGTTAAGCGTTTACTATATGCCAAGCACTGTTCTAAGTGCTGGGGGAGATACAGGGTAATCAGGTTGTCCCACGTGGGGCTCACACTTTTAATTCCCATTTTATAGATGAGGGAACTGAGGCACAGAGAACCTATTTAACTTGCCCAAGGTCCCACAGTGGACAAGTGGCAGAGCCGGGATTAGAACCCACATCCTCTGACTCCGAAGCCCGTGTTCTTTCCTCTAAGCCATGCTGCTTCTCTCCTGTGTGACCTTGGGCAAGTCATTTCACCGTGCCTCCCTTCTCTCATCTTTAAAATGGGGATTGAGACTGTGAGCCTCTTGGGAGACAGGAGCTGTGTCCAACCTGATTAGCTTCTATCTAGCCCAGCACTTAGTAATAATAATAATGATAATAATAATGTTGGCATTTGTTAAGCACTTACTATGTGCAAAGCATTGTTCTAAGTGCTGGGGAGGATACAAGGTGATCAGGTTGGGCTCACAGTCTTCAACCCCATTTTACAGGTGAGTTAACTGTGGCACAGAGAAGTGACGTGACTTGCCCAAAATCACAGAGCTGACAAGCAGCGGAGCGGAGATTCGAACCCATGATCTCTGGCTCCCCAGCCCGGGCTCCTTCCACTGAGCCACACTGCTTCTCTAGTAGAATGCCTGGCACAGAGTAGGTGCTGAACCAATACCTGAATTATTATTATTTCCAGTTGGTAGGAGCTCCCGCTGCCTGTTTTTAAAAATCTGACCCTCGGGCCCCAGAAAATGAAGGGGGACGAACAGAGAAGCAAATCAAGCATCGTTGCTCAGCGGAAAGAGCCCGGGCTTGGGAGTCAGAGGTGATGGGTTCGAATTCCACCTCTGCCACTTCTCAACTGTGTGACTTTGGGCAAGTCACTTCACTTCTCTGTGCCCCAGTGACCTCATCTGTAAAATGGGGATTAATACTGTGAGTCCCACGTGGGACAACCTGATTACCCTGTATCTCCCCCAGCGCTTAGAACAGTGCTCGGCACCTAGTAAGCGCTTAACAAATACCAACATTATTATTATTATTAAATCGACTTTCACCACATCAGCCCTGGAATGAGACTGGCTGTCCGGTTGCTTTGCGTAAACCCTTTAATCCTTGAACTCTCCGGGAAGTAGGTTAGTGGAATTTGCCATTTAATTCTTTGACCAGAAAGTCCCGGTCCCTTCAAAATAGATGAGGCAAAAAGCAGAAATATCCAGTAAGTTTCAAGACTGTACATCCCCTTGATTCTATTTATTGCTGTTGTTTTTGTCCATCCGTCTCCCCCGATTAGACTGCGAGCCCGTCAATGGGCAGCGATGGTCTCTATCTGTAGCCAAATTGTCCATTCCAAGCGCTTAGTACAGTGCTCTGCACATAGTAAGCGCTCAATAAATACTACTAGAGAATACTAATAAAGAAGCAGCGTGGCTCAGTGGAAAGAGCATGGGCTTGAGAGTCAGAGGTCATGGGTTCGAATCCCGACTCTGCCACTTGTCAGCTGTGTGACTGTGGGCAAGTCACTTCACTTCTCTGCGCCTCAGTTCCCTCATCTGTAAAATGGGGATTAACTGTGAGCCTCACATGGGGCAACCTGATGACCCTGTATCTCCCCCAGAGCTTAGAACAGTGCTCTGCACATAGTAAGCGCTTAACAAATACCAACTACCGAATGAATGAAAGACTGGATCGCCCCCAATGCAACAATACAAAGAAGCAAACGGGACACAAACGGTAACACAATAAAACTGTATTACATTTGTGCTTCAGATATTACAATACATCATATGTACAATAGTCCAAAATAAACATCTCATGCTAGTGACACACCAACAAAACCAAAACAAAGGGCAAGCAAAAAAATACAGCGATATGTACATCCCCTTTTCGGGTTTTTTGTTGTTTTGTTTTTCATAATAAACATTCAAGTCGGAAGTGGATGGAACTGATTACATATTGACGCCCTTCGCCTCTCATTTCCTTTGACCATCCGGCCTTCTAGAGCTATGCTATGTGGTGGTTACCAGGGTCAATTCCTATGTACATGGAGAGCGAAGAGAGATAAAAAGATGGAGCGTTTCGTCTTCCGGGAGTCTTCGGGATTCAACGCACTTGAGGCCCGTATCCTTCTTTCATTAATCCTTCCTCATAGTCTGTCTGGCAAAGGATCATGTTGTTTTTGAGGAAAAATTTGTCTCCCACACAAAATCTGTAAATACAAAAGGAAAAACCAAAAGTCAAGGTGACATTCCGGCACAGGAAGCGGGTGGCTGATCGCAACGGCCCGAGGTTGCGTCCGAGATGTTTCTCCTTTCGGTCAATCGAGAGCCTGCTGGGTGCCGAACACTGTACTGAGCGCTTTCCACCTCAGAATCCTGCCAGAGTGGAGAAAACCTGTATCCGACCCCTCTTCTTCATCCGCCTACCAAGGCGGCCGGTGAGCGGTTTGGGAGAAGGGCTAGAGGGGTCCTGAGCCTAATAATAATTATGGTATTTGTTAAGTGCTTACTATTCATTCATTCAATAGTATTTATTGAGCGCTTACTATGTGCAGAGCACTGTACTAAGCACCCGGAATGGACAAATCGGTAACAGATAGAGACAGTCCCTGCCCTTTGACGGGCGCACGGTCTAATCGGGGGAGACGGACAGACAAGAACAATGGCAATAAATAGAATCAGTACTATGTACCGAGCTCTGTCCTGAGCGCTGGGGTAGATACAGGGAAATCAGATTGTCCCGTGTGGGGGCTCATGTTTTTTAATCCCCTTTTTTACAGATGAGGGAACTGAAGGCCAGAGAAGTTAAGTGACTTGCTCAAGGTCACACAGCAGACAAGTGGGGGAACCGGGATTAGAACCCATGACCTTTGACTCCCAAGCCCGGGCTCTTGCCACTAAGCCACGCTGCTTCTCTGGACTGTGAGCTCCTTGTGGGCAGGAGCGTATCTGTGAAATTGTTGTGTTGTGCTGTCCTAAGCGCTTAGTACCGTGTCCTGCATACAGTAAACACTCAATAAATACGATAGATTGATTCCTATCCCCCAGGGACTCAGATAATAATAATAATAATAATAATAATGATAAAATGATTATGCTACTTGTTAAGTGCTTACCATGTGCCACGCACTGTTCTAAGCGCTGAGGTAGATGCAAGTGAATCAAGTTGGACACAGTCCCTGTCCCCCTTGGGGCTCACAGTCTTCATCCCCACTGTACAGATGAGGCCCAGAGAAATATTAAAGATGGTATTGGTTAAGCATTTACTATTCATTCATTCAATAGTATTTATTGAGCGCTTACTATGTGCAGAGCACTGTACTAAGCACTTGGAACGAACAAGTCGGCAACAGATAGAGACGGTCCCTGCCGTTTGACGGGCTCACGGTCCAATCGGGGGAGACGGGCGGACGAGAACGACGGCGATGGATAGAGTCGAGGGGAAGGACGTCTCGTAAAAACGATGGCGACTGAATAGAATCGAGGCGATGTACATTTCATTAACAAAATAAATAGGGTGATGAAAATATATCGGTCGAGCGGACGGGTACGGTGCCGAGGGGATGGGAAGGGAGAGAGGGGGAAGAGCGGAGGGAGACGGGGGAAAAGAGGGTTAAACCGCGGAGAGGTGAAGGGGGGGCGGTGGAGGGAGTAGAGGGAGAAGGGGAGCTCAGTGTGGGAAGGCCTCTCGGAGGAGGTGAGTTTTAAGGAGGGTTTTGAAGAGGGGAAGAGAATCAGTTTGGCGGAGGTGAGGAGGGAGGGCGTTCCGGGACCGCGGGAGGACGTGGCCCGGGGGTTGACGGCGGCCCGAGGGACGATAATAATAATAATAATGTTGGCATTTGTTAAGCGCTTACTATGTGCCGAGCACTGTTCTAAGCGCTGGGGTAGACATAGGGGAATGAGGTTGCCCCACGTGGGGCTCACAGTCTTAATCCCCATTTTACAGATGAGGGAACTGAGGCCCAGAGAAGTGAAGTGACTCGCCCACAGTCACACAGCCGACAAGTGGCAGAGCTGGGATTCAAACTCATGAGCCCCGACTCCAAAGACCGTGCTCTTTCCACTGAGCCACGCTGCTCGAGCGGCGGAGTGGAGCGTGCGGGGTGGGCAGTTTACTATGTACCAAGCACTGTTCTAAGCGCCGGATGAAGTGGCTTGCCTAGGGTCACATGCCCCGGGACATCTGGCGGCGTCATCCGGGCCCTTCCCACAGAACCAAGCTGCTTCAATCCACCAATCAGTTGTATTTAATTGAGCGCTTACTGTGGGCCGAGCAGTGAGGCAGCTTGGAGAAGCGGCGTGGCTCAGTGGAAAGAGGCCGGGCTTGGGAGTCAGAGGTCGTGGGTTCTAATCCCGCCTCCGTCACTTGTCAGCTGGGTGACTTTGGGCAAGTCACTTCACTTCTCCGGGCCTCAGTTCCCTCATCTGTCAAGTGGGGATGAAGACTGGGAGCCTCATGTAGGACAACCTGATGACCTTGTATCCACCCAGCATTTGGAACAGTGCTTTGCACATAGTAAGCGCTAAACAGATATCATCATCAGTATACTAAGATCTTGGGAGCATTTACTCCAGCGCTTAGAACAGTGCCTTAACTTAAGCACTTAAAGACTGTGCGCCCGTCAAAGGGCAGGGACTGTCTCTATCTGTCACCGATTTGTACATTCCAAGCGCTTAGTACAGTGCTCTGCACGTAGTAGGCGCTCAATAAATACTATTGAATGAATGAATGAATGAATGAAATACCATCCTTATTATTGATGAATTTAGTTGAGTCACACCTGACAGAACTTTCCTTAGAAGCCAGTTAGAAAAGCATCTTTGGCGAGCTCTTTCTGTGCTAATGGCAAAACTTTTAAACCAAGTGGAGTCTTGATCTAGGGTGGGGAATGATGAGGTGTTAAACTCCTTCAGTGGTATTTATTGAGCGCTCTCTATGTGCAGAGCACCGTACTAAGCGCTTGGAATGGACAATTCGGCAACAGATAGAGACCATCCCTGCCCAATAATGGGCTCACTGATAACAGTCATAATAGTAATTTAAATTATAATAACAGCATTGTTATTAACGCTGGTATTTGTTAAGCACTTACTATGGGCCAGGAACCATACTAAATGCCGGGGTGGATACTAGCAGCGTGGCTCAGTGGAAAGAGCCCGGGCTTGGGAGTGAGAGGTCATGGGTTCTAATCCCGCCTCCACCACTTATCTGCTTTGTGACCTTGGGCAAGCCACTTCACTTCTCTGTTTCTCAGTTACTTCATCTGTAAAATGGGGACTAAAAGTGTGAGCCCCACGTGGGACAAACCTGATTACCTTTTATCTACTCCAGCGCTTAGAACAGTGCTTGGCACATAGTAAACACTTAACTAATACCATTCTTAGAAGCGGCCTGGCTCAATGGAACGAGCCCGGGCTTGGGAGTCAGAGGTGATGGGTTCGAATCCTGACTCTGCCACTTGTCAGCTGTGTGACTTCGGGCAAGTCACTTCACTTCTTTGGGCTTCAGTTCCCTCATCTGTAAAATGGGGATGAAGACTGCGAGCCCCGCGTGGGACAATCTGATCACCCTGTATTCCCCAGCGCTTAGAACAGTGTTTTGCACATAGTAAGCGCTTAACAAATACCAGCATTATCATCATTATTATTACTATTAATAAGAAGAAATAAATCAGCAGGCTTCAGATTTACCTGTAAGCACACGCCTTTCTTTTTGGCCCCAAGTATAAAAACGTGGGACAAAGCGCGGCCTTGGGGAAAGAGCGCGGGGCTGGGGTCGGGCGACTTGGGTTCTAATCCCGGCTCCTCCACGTGCCCGCCGTGTGACCTTGGGTGAGTCACTTAGCTTCGTGCCTCAATTCCTTATCTACCAAATGAGGATCCTTTCTACTTAGTCTTGTGAGCCCCATTAGGATTTGACTAGAAGCGTGCTTGGCAGTAAGTGCTTACCAAATACCATCTTTAATATTGCATTTACCTCAATGCTTAGTCCAGTGCTTGGCCCATAGTAGGCCCTTAACAAATTCCATTGTTATTATTTTCCCGTCTCGGAATATTTCCAATTAAACCGACTAGAGGGGCCTCAGTGATCGCCTTTGCACGGGGGAGATAAATATGACAAAGGGAGAGTCACACGGCTAATTAGGCTTGTTATTTTTACCAAGTTCTGTTTAACGTGGAATGGATTATAGCATCCTTCTGGGGGGTAATTTCCAAACGGTGACAGGAGGGACAAAATTAAGGTCAGAAGCAAACTCTTGTAACGTTTACGGAAGATTTCACCACAGAGTAGCTGTTGGGAAACCTGGGGAAGAATGTAACTGTTACAACTTAAATCGCAAACACCAAAGTGGGCTGTTGGCTTTGGAAAACTCCACGTAATTATACAATCTCACCCACTGACCTATGATTGCCTTCTCTCTTTATCAAGGAGTCAATTTCTCATGATGTCCAAGCTGCTTTTTGGGGGACTGTCACGTAGATTAAATTGTGTCTTGGAAAACCTCCTTTTTATGTTTTGTGAAGTTGGAGATCTCACCGAATGACAGTAGGGCTGATTTACATTTCCAAAGGTTGGAATGCAAGACAGTGATCCCATTTATTTTCCAGATGGGTAGCTTTGGAAATTTATCCTTCTGCTAACTAAGTAGATGGTGGGGGAAGAAGGGGGAATAGTGTAATAAAAAAAGTGGATTGAAAAGAATTATCTTCTCTCTTCAAGGAAAAGTGGTCTGTTTATTTGTGGATTTTTTTTTCTCCCCTTCCAGATTACTTCTGGCGGCGGCTGTTTGAAAATGTCCATAGTACAATGATCCTGAAATCCTGAAGTTCGTTTCGATCCAGTTGAATTTGAAAGCTTTCTCTCTCTCCATAGAGGAACACACCCTCATATGTTTAATAATAATGTTGGTATTTGTTAAGCGTCTACTATGTGCAAAGCACTGTTCTAAGCGCTGGGGGGATACAAGGTGATCAGGTTGTCCCACGTGGGGCTCACAGTCTTCATCCCCATTTTACAGATGAGGTAGCTGAGGCCCAGAGAAGTCAAGTGACTTGCCCAAAGGCACAAAGCTGACATGTAGCGGAGCCAGGATTAGAACCCATGACCTCTGACTCCCAGGCCGGGGCTCTTTCCACTGAGCCACGCTGCTTCTCTATATTTATAATTATATAAATATATGTATTTATATAATATATAATATATATATAATTATATAAATAATTATATAATTATAGTACTTGTTAAGCACTTACTATGTGCCAAGCGCAGTTCTAAACGCTGGGGTAGATTTGAGTTAATCAGTTCAGACACAGTCCCTATCCCATTTTAGAGATGAGGGAACTGAAGCACTGACATACATCTAATAATGACAATTAATAATCATGGTATTTGGTAAGCACTTACTATGTGCCAGGCACTGTTCTAAGCTCTGCGTTGGGTACAAACAAATGGGGTTGGACCCAGTCCCTGTCCCTCCTGGGAAGTCATAATCCCCACATAATCCACAGTCATAATCCCCATTTTACAGATGAGGCACAGAGAAGTGAAGTGACTCGTCCGAGGTCACCCAGCAGACAAGCGGCGGAGCCGGGATTACAATCCACGAGTTTCAGTAACCATTTAATTGATCTGGGATTCCATAGTTGAGGAAGAAATCTCGGCGGGAAAATTCACGTAAGGGTGCATATGTGTGGCTGAAAAGGACAATATGAGAAATTAAAGCCCGGGCGACGCTGATCACACAAAAAAAGTTGTCCCTTGTTGCGTTGTCAGAAAACTTTCTGAGGTTTTTAGTCCCAGGGAAAGATTTCAAAAGACTCTGAAGGGTGGGGTTGAAAGAAACGGGTTTTGATGTTCATGTCCAAAGTTGATTTTTTTTTTTTTTTATGGTGTTTGTTAAACTCTTCCCGTCAGCTGTGTGACTGTGGGCAAGTCACTTAACTTCTCTGTGCCTCAGTGACCTCATCTGGAAAATGGGGATGAAGACTGTGAGCCTCATGTGGGACAACCTGATTCCCCTGAGTCTATCCCAGGGCTTAGAACAGTGCTCTGCACAAAGTAAGCGCCTAACAAATACCAACATTATTATTATAAAAGCAATTAAAAATAATTAATAATAGTTGTGGTATTTGTTAAGTGCTTCCTATCCAGGAGGCACTGGACTAAGCGGTGGGGTGGGGACAAGCAGATTGGGTTGGACGTCGTCCCTGTCCCATCTGGGGCTCACAGACTCAGTCCCCATTTTACAGATGAGATAACTGAGGCACAGAGAAGTGAAGTGACTTGCCCAAGGCCACACAGCAGACAAGTGGCAGAGGCGGGATTAGAACCCATGGCCTTCTGACTCCCAGGCTCGGGCTCTATCCATTACCCCAAGCTGTTTCCCATGCTGCTTCCATGCTGATCAGGTTGGACACGGTTCCTGGCCCACGTAGGGCTCGCGGTCTTAATCTCCATTTTACAAATGAGGGAACTGAGGCAAAGAGAAGTTAAAAGACTCATCCAAGGTCACACAGCAGACCGTTCATTCCTTCAGTCGTATTTATTGAACACTTTCTATGTGCGGAGCACTGTTCTAAGTGCTTGGAATGTACAATTGGGCAACAGATAGAGACAATCCCTGCCCAACGACGGGCTCACAGTCTAAAAAGGGGGGACAGACAACGACACAAAACAAGTGGACAGGCATCGATACCGTCAGAATAGATAAGAGACCACTGATGGGGTCAGGATTAGAACCCAGGTCCTCTGACTCACAGGCCCACGCTCTTTCCATTAGATCCCGCTGCTAAATGTTTATGAAGACTAACTTGGAAAAACTCTGGACTATAAATTCCTCTCCAAGACTGTAAGCTCCGTGTGGGCAAGGAACCTCCCTACCAACTCTGTTAGATCGTACTCTCCCAAGCGCTTAGTACAGTGCTCTGCACACGGTAAGCGCTCAATAAATATGATTGAATTGGATGAATAAATACTACTGATTGATTGAATGATTGACTTGGTCTGAGAGGTGAATCTTCCACTGTTGTCTAGCTTTGTACTGGGATTTTTCTACCCAAATTCATCTCCCCCAACCTCCAAATCTCCAGAATGGGAAGAGGTGGGGTGGGGGGGAAGGGCGGGATTAGGAGGGGAGTAGGAATGTGTGTGCGAGTGCGTTCATCCATTCATTCATTCAGTGGTATTTACTGAGCGCTTACTGTGTGCAGAGCACTGTACTAAGCGCTTGGAAAGTACAATTCGGCAACAGAAGAGACAATCCCTGCCCACACCGGGCTCACAGTCTAGAAGGGGGGAGGCAGACATCAAAATGAGTAAACAGGCATCAATAGCATCGATATCAATAAACAGAATTAGAAATCTAAGCACATCGTTGATATGAATAAATAGACTGAGCCCCAGGTGGGACAACATGAGTACCTTGTATCTACCCCAGCGCTTAGTACAGTGCTTGACACATAGTAAGCGCTTAACAAATACCATCATCATTCTTCTTCTTCTTCTTAATAATTCTTGTGGTTAGGGTTGAGACTTTCTTAGAATCTCTCTTTTATTAAAAAACCCCAGTAATTTTATCTTCTCAACTGGGAGCCCGTTGTTGGGTAGGGATTGTCTCAGATCGTCTCTATCTGTGGCCGAATTGTACTTTCCAAGCACTTAGTACAGTGCTCTGTACACAATAAGCGCTCAATAAATACTATTGAATAAATGTAATATCCATTTGATTTGAAAAGCAAAGTACTCACCAGAAGACTTTGGTTTAAATGTAGCCATTCCCCAGTATCATTTCCTTTTCTGGATTCTCCTTCCTTGTGGCACTAGGGGATTTTCATGCTAAATATTCTTTCCTTCATGGTCTCACTTCAAGGAATTGCTGAAATTCTTACCTGAGCTTCGACACTTCCAATTTTCCCCTCCAGACTGTAAGCTTTCCGTGGGCACGGATCATGTCTACCAACTTTCCCAAAGGTTGGCTCGGTGTTCTGAACACAGTGAGTGCTCAAAAAATGCCATTAATTGATTTATCCTCCTCTCCTGTATTTTGACTGACTTGAATAGAGTGATTAAAACTCACAGTAATTTAGCATTAGATAGTGACGGCTTTCTTTTCAGTCGAGAATGGCAAAACTTTAATCTGGATACCTTCCCTACTGAACAGAACGTGGCCTAGTGGAAAGAGCACTGGCTTAGGAGTCGTACATCCCCTCGATTCTATTTATCGTGATTATGTTGTCTTGTTTTTGTCCGTCCGTCTCCCCCGATTAGACTGTGAGCCCGTGGGCAGGGATGGTCTCTATCTGTGGCCGAATTGTTCATTCCAGGTGCTTAGTACAGTGCTCTGCCCATGGTAAGCGCTCAATAAATACTATTGAACGAATGAATGAATGAGCCAGGGGACATAGATTCTAATCCTGACTTTGCCACCTGTCTGTTGAGAGCTTGGACAATCCTCATCACTTCTCTGGGCCCCAGTTCCCTCATCTGTAAAATGGGGATTAAGACCGTGAACCCCACGTAGGACAACCTGTTTATCTTGTATTTCCCCGAGCCCTTAGAACAGTGTTAGGCACATAGTAAGCACTTAATAAATCCCAACATTATTATTATTGATATTATAAACAGAAGCAGCATGGCCTAGTGGATTGAGCACGGGCCTGGGGGTCAGTAGGACCTGGTTTCTAATTCTGGCCCTGCCACTTGTCGTCTGTGTGACCTTAGGCAAGTCACTTCACTTCTCTGGCCTCGGTTCCTTCATCTAGAAAATGAGGATTAAAACTGTGAGGCCCATTTGGGACAGGGACTAGGTCCAACCTGACTAACTTGTATCTACCCCAGTGCTTAGTACAATGCCTGGAACATTGTAAGAAAACAAAACAAAATAAAACAGCAAACAGGATATCAGGAAGTATGTATTTGGCATATAATAGGTGCTTAACAAATATCATAAAAAGCAAACAACTCCCCAAAATACTTTAAAGCTGAGCAGTAAATTGAAAACCGAACAGAAAAACATGTAATTCAAAATTGCTCAATCCTGGTTCATATTTAGAAGGTGCTTTATCGTAGATAGAAACATAATGATACTTGTTAAGCACTTACTCTGCACCAAACACTGTTCTAAGCACTGGAGTACCTTCACGATAACTAGGTCGGACACAATCCCTATCCCACATGAGGCTCAAAGTCTAAGTGCTTTCCCAAGTGCTTAATACAGTGCTCTGCACACAGTAAGCACTTAATAAATATGATTTAATAAGTAACTATGTTCTGATAGGTCAGATTTTCAATATATTTCTATCAGTTTAGTCAATTTGGGGGACCTTTAATTAGACTATTACTAATGATAACAATGATCATAGTAATAATTGTGATATTTGTTAAGCACTTACTACGTGCCGAGCACCGTACTAAGCACTGGGTCGGATACGAGCCATTTGGGTGGGACACAGACCCTGTCCCAGGTGGAGCTCACAGTCTCAATCTCCATTTTCCAGATGAGGGAAATGAGGCCCAGAGAAGTGAAGAGACTTGCCCAGGGCCACACAGAAGATGAGTAGCGGAGCCGGAATTAGAACTCGTGACCCTCTGACTCCCAGTTCCAGGCTCTCTCCACTGCATCACGCTGCTTCCTTTAATACAAGGGCATTTATTAAACCCTTTGTGCTAAGCAACAGGGTTTTCAGATGGGACACAATCCCTGCCCCTTGGGTCTCACAACTGATCTTATCCCCCCATTTTACAGAAAAGGAAACTGAGGCCCAGAGAGGTTAAATGACTTGTCCGCGGTCTCAAAGCGAGGCATGGAAGAGTTGAAACTAGAACCCATGTTATCTGAGTCCCAGGACTTTTTTCACTTAACTTCACTTGATTTCCAGTGACTCTATTAGACAGTCTTTCCCTTAATACTCTATTTTCAAGGGACCTGGTTAAGAATGCTAAGCAAGGTAGAGGAATCCATAAAAATACACCACCAAAGTCTGGCCTAGTGGATAGAGCCCGGGCCTGGGAGTCAGAAGGTCATGGGTTCTAATTCCGGTTCCAGCACTTGCCTGCTCCGTGACCTTGAATAAGTCACTTCACTTCTCTGTGCCTCAGTGACCTCATCGGTAAAATGGGGATTGAGACTGTGAGGAGCACAAGACCAGGGATCCAATCTGATTTGCTGTATCCACCCCAAGTGGCTTAGTACAGTACCTGGTGCATAGTAAGTGCTTAACAAATATGACAATTATTATTATCATTATTACTTGGAAGTCCCACTGACACCCCAAATTTAACATGCCCCAAAGAGAGCTCCTTATCTTCCCACCAAATTCGTCCTCCCCCTGACTTTCCCATCACTGTGGACGGCACCACCATCCTTCCCGTCTCACAAGCCCGCAACCATGGCGTTATCCTCGACTCCTCTCCCTCATTCAACCCACATCTTCAATCAGTCACCAAATCCCCGTCCATCTCACCTTCACAACATGGCTAAAATCCGCCCTTTCCTCTCCATTCCAACTGTTACCACGTCAGTACAGTCACTCATCCTCTCCTGCCTTGATTACCGTATCAGCCTCCTCGCTGACCTCCCCGCCTCCCGTCTCTCCCCACTCCAGTCCAGACTTCACTCTGCTGCCCGCATCATTCTTCTACAAAAACATTCAGGCCAGGTTTCCCCAGTCCTCGAGAAACTCCATCGGTTGCCCACAGAAATTCCTCACTATTGGCTTCAAAAAAGTCCCCCACCTTGCCCCCTCCTCCCCACCTCCATATCAAACAGAAATTCCTCACTATTGTCTTCAAAAAAGCCCCCCACCCTGCCCCCTCCTCCCCCACCTTGCTTCTCTCCTTCCACAACCCAGCCCAAACTCTTCACAACTCTAATATCAACCTTCTCACTGCTCTTCTTTCTCTTCCATCTCATCGCCGGCCCCTCGCACACATCCTGCCTCTGGCTTGGAAACCCTTCTTCCTCATATCCGACAGACAATTATTTTCCCTTCCTTCAAAGCCATACTGAAGGGCCGTCTGTTCCCAAATTCTTTGAGGTGCTCGTCTACACTGACGTTGCAAGTTCCTCTCCTCCGATTCTCTCCTTGACCCCCTCAATCTGGCTCTCATCCTCTTCACTCCACAGAAACTCCTCTCGCCCACATCCTCGCTGTGGCCTGGAATGGCCCCCCCATTTTCTTATCCAACAGAAAATTATGCTCCCCCTTTCAAAGCCTTATGGAAGGCCTATCTTCCCCCCAAAACCTTCCCTGACTAAGCCCCCCTTTCCTCTTCTCCTACTCTCTTCTGCGTCGCTCTGACTTGCTCCCCTTTTTATCCCCTTCCCAGCCCCACACCGCTTATGTCCATATCTGTTATTTATTCATTTATATTAATGTCTGTGTCCCCTCTCGACTGTAACCTTGTTGCGGGCAGGGAATGTATCTGTTACATTGTTATATTTTATATTTTATTTGTTCAGAACAAAGCACGTTCATTCAATCGTGTTTATTGAGCGCTTACTGTGTGCAGAGCACTGTATTAAGGTTTGGGAGAGGACAGTACAATATTAAACAGACACATTCCCTGCACCCTTATCCTGGATCTGCCACTTGTCAGCTGTGGGACTGTGGGCAAGTCAACTTCACTTCTCTGGGCCTCAGTTCCCTCATCTGGAAAATGGGGATTAACTGTGAGCCTCACGTGGGACAACCTGATTCCCCTGTGTCTACCCCAGCGCTTAGAACAGTGCACTGCACATAGTAAGTGCTTAACAAATACCAACATTATTATTATATGCCAATATTTTCCCTAGGGTATCGTTTTCTCTCAACTCAATAAATTTAAAAGACACAAAGCGGCAAGCCTCAGTGGAAAGAACATGGGAATTAAGAGTCACGGTTCTAGTCTGAACTTTACTCTGGGCCCGATGGTTGACCTGGGGCAAGTCACTTGACCTCTCTGAGCTTTCAGATTCCTCCTCTGCCAAATGGGGATAAGATCCCTTGTTCTCCCTCCCTCTTAGACTTCAAGGCCCTTGTGGGACAAGGACCACGTCCCACGGGTTCTAATCCCAGCTTCGCCACCTGCCTGCTGTGTGACCTTGGGCAAGTCCCTTCACTTCTCGGAGCCTCAGTTCCCTCATCTGTAGAATGGGGTTGAGACTGTGAGCCCCGGGCGGGACAGGAGCTGTGTTCAACCCGATCAGCTTGTATCCAGACCAGCTCTTAGTACAGTGTCTGGCACACTATAAGTGCTGAACAAATACCACAATTATTATTATTACTATCAGCATCCTTATCTCAGATCCTTGAGTGTACCCCACTGCTCAAAACATCGTGAACATCGAATGCTGCCCATTCGTTTCCGATTCAGAGTGACATTATGAATTATCCATAAATTTTTCTAGGAAGTGGTTTACCGATGCCTTCTTCCGCACAGTAAAAACTTAAGTCTCCGCCGTTGTCTTTGATCGACATTTTGATCACCTGATCATCGGCCTTTGACTCCTTCCCACGCCGCTACTGACCAGCTTAGATCTAAGCTTCGGCTTAGATCTCGTCTGACGAGAGAATATCTCTCGATGGCAGAGCCCGTTGTTTGGGCAGGGATTGTCTCTATCTGTTGCCGAATTGTACATTCCAAGCTCTTAGCACAGTGCTCTGCACACAGTAAGTGCTCAATAAATATGACCGATTGAATGAATGAATGATAAAGACCCTTGTAAGGATGATGATGATTTCTCTTCGCCTAAGATGAATCGGAATCTTGGTTTTTGGATCTCTCGATTCCGTGGGCGACTGGAAGCAGCGTGACATAATGGATAGAGCCCGGGCCTGGGAGTCAGAAGGTCATGGGATCTAATCTCGACTCCGATACTTGTCTGCTGGGCAAGTCACTTCACTTCTTTGGGCCTCAGTGACCTCATCTGGAAAATGGGCATGAAGACTGTGAGCCTCACGTGGGACGACCTGATTACCCTGTATCTATCCCAGTGCTTAGAACAGTGCTCTGCACATAGTAAGCGCTTCACAAATACCAACGTTATTATCTATAAAATGGGGATTAAGACTCTACGAGGTTTGTGTGGGACAGGGACTGCATCCAACCTGATTAGCTTGGATCTGCCCATGGTACACAGTAAGAGTTTAACAGCATAAACAAAAAAACCCGTTACTGAGATAATCCCCAGCCAAGTACCCCAGAATCATCATGCCCTAGTGGAAGGAGTCCAAGTTTTGAATGAAAGTCAAGTTTTGAATGAAAGTCCAAGTATTGAATGAAAGTTCGGGACTTGGGTTCTAATCCCGGCTCTGCCACTTGTCCGCTGCGTGACTTTGGAAAAGTCACTTCACTTCTCCGGGCCTCGGTTACCTCATCTGGAAAATGGGGATTCAACATTCCTCCTATGTAGACTGCGAGCCCCACGTGCAACAGGGAGTGTGGCCAACGTGATTTGCTTGTATTCACCCCAGCGCTTAGAACAGGGCTTGACACAGAGTAAGTGCTTAACGATTACCGTTATTGTAATTATTGTTGTTGTTATTATTATAAAGCAATACTGCACATTCAAAGAAGACACCATTGACAGTTAAATCACCAACGTGTGTGTGTCTCTGAGCGGGTCAATGCAGGCCCCACAGTTCCAGCCACATCGGACACACAAACAGGCTGTCCTTTGTTGTTTTGTATTTGATACGTGTAGTGCTATCGGGCACACAAACAGGCTTCTCCTTGTTGTGCTGTTGCATCTGGTGTTTTTAGCGCCTGCCTGTCTTTTCTGCCTCCTACTCTCTATTTCCCTGAGAGAAGCAGCGTGGCTCAGTGGAAAGAACCCGGGCTCGGGAGTCAGAGGCCGTTGGGTTTTAATCCCGGCTCTGCCGCCCATCAGCTGTGTGACTGTGCGCAAGTCACTTAATAATAATAATAATAATAATGTTGGTATTTGTTAAGCACTTACTACGTGCAGAGCACTGTTCTAAGCGCTGGGGCAGATACAGGGTAATCAGTTTGTCCCACGTGAGGCTTACAGATAATCCCCATTTTACAGATGAGGTAACTGAGGCACAGAGAAGTTAAGTGACTCGCCCACAGTCACACAGCTGACAAGTGGCAGAGCCGGGAGTCGAACCCATGACCTCTGATTCCGAAGCCCACGCTCTTTTCACCGAGCCACACTGCTTCTCCTTCTCTGTGCCTCAGTGACCTCATCTGTAAAATGGGAATTAAGATTGTGAGCCCCACCCTGTATCGACCCAGGCGCTTAGAACAGTGCTTGGAACATAGTAAGCACTTAACAAATGGCTTCATTCTTAATATTATTGCTATGGAGGAGGTTTTGGTCAGAAAGAGCGGCTTCCTCCTTGACGGCAGCGGGCCAGGCTTGGCCACCCGCAGTCAGTGGCTCCCGGCATTCAGCTGGGATATGTTTTAGGCTTTGTCTTACCACGTCCTCAGAGGGCTCTTCCTCTGCCCTCCCGGCTTTCGGTTTCTCATTTCGACCGGTCGGGTTACCCACGATCCTTCCCCGCTCCTCAAGAACCTCCATTGGTTGCCCATCCACCTCCACGTCAAATAAAAACTCACCATTGATTTTAAATCCCCTCGCCCCCTCCTACCTCACCTCGCTACTCTCCTACTCTAATCCAGCCCCCACGCTCCGCTCTAATGCCAACCTTCTCACCGTGTCTCGATCGCGTCTATCTCGCCGCCTGCCCACGTCCTGCTGCTGGACACCCTCCCTCCTCAAATCCCACAGACGGTTACTCTACCCGCCTTGAAGGTTTGTATACATTATTTATTACCCTATTTATTTTGCTAATAAGGTGCATAGCTCCTTGATTCGATTTATCTCGATTGATGTTGTAAGCCCGTCAATGGGCAGGGATTGTCCCTATCTGTTGCCGAATTGTACATTCCCAGCGCTTAGTACGGTGCTCTGCACATAGTAAGCACTCAATAAATACTATTGAACGAATGAATGAATGTTGTCTTGTTTTCGTTTTGCTTTGCTGCCTCCCCCATTTAGACTGTGAGCCCGTCATTGGGCAGGGATGGCCTCTCTCTGTTGTCGAAATGTACATTCCAAGCGCTCAGGACAGCGCTCTGCACATAGTAAACGCTCAATAAATGCTACCGAATGAATGAATTGATGGCATATCTCCTCCTCGAGGCCTTCTCTGACTCGGCCATCCTTTACTCTTCCAATTATAATTATAATTGTGGTGTTTGTTAAGCACTTACTATGTGCCGGGCACTGTACTAAACTCTGGGGTGGACACAAATCGTGTTGGACACGATCCCTGTCCCAGATGGGGCTCGCAGTTGTCATCCCAACTGTACAGATGAGGGAACTGATACACAGAGAAGTGAAGTGACTTGCCCAAGGTCACAGAGCAGACAAGTGGCAGAGCTGGGATTAGAACCCAGGTCCTTCTGACTCCCAGGCCCGTGTCTCACCCTGGCTTGCTCCCTTTATTTATCCTTCCTCCCAGCCCCACAGCACTCAAGTCCATATATATCATTTATTCATCTTAACGTCCGTCTCCCCCTCTGGAGTGTAAGCTTGTTGTGGGCAAGGAATACGTCTGTTGTCAGATTGTACTCTCCCAAGCGCTTAGTACAGAGCTCCGCACACAGTACGCGCTCGATTACTAGGATTGAATGAAAGGGGGACAGGAAGTCATCTGAAAAAGCAAAAATCGGGGCTTTTTATCGTTATCGTTGGCGGGTGAAAGAGCATAGGTTGGTCAGGTGAAGCAGATTTTTTCGATCCAACCACAGGTACAAAGGAGTCACCCACCATGAAAACCTTTCGTTTTAGGGTAACAAAAATCATCCGCTGTGCTCGGCTGAGGAAGATTAGCTGGCTTCTTGCATTAAGGAAGTTTATCTTGTACGGGCTCGAGTGACAGGACAATAACGAAGTGCTAATTGTGCATAGCCAACACTAAAGCTCTGCAGTGCCATTTTGGTATGTAATAAATGAAGCGGACAGCAGGAATGTATTAGGTATTTAATAAGAGTGCTTCACGAGCGCTTTTGCAAAAAACTAGGCACGGGTCCGATTTCTGGGTCCGAATTTAGGAGAGCTCGTCTCACTTGACCGAGTTCCAGGGGAAGGGATACAATTAGGAGGACGTCTTTTTATTCCGAGGGCGATGGAAAATCGTGTGCTTCGTAAATAACCTGCACAGTCTGTAATTCCTTTGCATCATAATCTAGCGGAAGCTGGGTTTCACACTTTGCACGGTGTTTTCATTTTCTAGTCAACTATGGACTACTCACCTCCAACTTCACGACCAAAATTACCAAGCCATAAAAGAACGAGAAGTTTAGGGATAAGACCTTCGCCTTTTAGAAGCAAAAAGCGTTCGGCGTTGCCCACGGGGAGGATGGAAAATCAACCAAAATGGTATTTATTGTGGGCTTACTGTGTACAGGGAAGAGTGGTAAGGGCTCAGAGAGAACAAAAGAGTAGCTAGATCCCTGTCCTGAAGGAGCTTACAGTCTGTGCAGAGCGCTGTACTGAGTGTTTGGAAGAGCACGAGAGAATTGGTAAATAGGATCTCTGTCCTCAAGAAGCAGCGGAGCCTAGTGGGTAGAGCATGGGCCTGAGAATCTATTTATTGCTATTGTTCTCGTCCGTCCGTCTCCCCCGATCAGACCGTAAGCCCGTCAAAGGGCGGGGACCGTCTCTATGTGTTACCGATTTGTCCATTCCAAGCGCTTAGTACGGTGCTCTGCACATAGTCGGCGCTCAATAAATACTATTGAATGAAGGAATGAATTAGAAGGACCCGAGTCGAAGCCCTTGTGGACTATGGCTGGTGTCGGCTGTGTGATCTCGGTCAAGGCACTTCACTTCTCTGTGGCTCAGTTTCCTCATCCGTAAAATGGGGATTCATTGCCTGTACTCTCTCCCTCAGACTACGAGCCCCATGTGGGGCAAGGACAGGGTCTGATTATCTTGTATTTATACCTTTGTCAGGGCGGCGGGAGTTGGTGTGGGGGGGTGATGAGTGAAGAGAGCAAGTCAGGGCGACGCAGAAGGGAGTGGGAAAAGAAGGAGTGAGGACTTGGGCGGGGAAGGCTTTTTGGAGGCTTTGAAGGGGGGAGCGTAATTTTTCTGTTGGATAAGAGGTCGGCGACGAGACAGACGAGGTGGAGGCCCAGTGAGTAGTTTGGCATTAGAGGAGCCGCGTGTGCGGGCCGGGTTGGAGAAGGAGAGCAGCGAGGTGAGGTAGGAGGGGGCGAGGGGATGGACGGCTTTAAAGCCGACGGTGACGAGTTTCTGTGCGATGCGAAGATGGATGGGCAACCGCTGGAGGTTGGAGGAAACATGGACTGAATGTTTTTGTAGAAAAATGATCCGGGCAGCGGAGTGAAGTATGGACTGGAGTGGGGAGAGGAGGGAGGTAGGGAGCTCAGCAAAGAGACTGATGCGGTAATCAAGGCGGGAAAGGATAAACGCTTGGATTAACACGGGAGCAGTTTGGACGCAGAGGAAGGGTGGATTTTAGTGATGTTGTGAAGGTGGGGCTGACGGGATTTGGTGACGGATTGAATATGGGGGTCGAATGAGAGAGAGGAGTCAAGGATAACATCGAGGTTATGGGTTTGTGAGACAGGAAGGATGGTGGTGGCGTCTACAGTGAAGGCAGGAAATCTCCTGAGGTACCGCTGGGAAGGACTGTGACTTGTGACTTGAAGCGGCGTGGCTCAGTGGAAAGAGCCCGGGCTTGGGAGTCAGAGGTCATGGGTTCGAATTTTGGCTCTGCCACTTGTCAGCTGTGTGACTGGGCAAGTCACTTCACTTCTCCGTGCCTCAGTTACCTCATCTGGAAAATGGGGATGAAGACTGGGAGCCCCACGTGGGCCAACCCGATGACCCTGTATCTCCCCCAGCGCTTAGAACAGTGCTCTGTACATAGTAAGCGCTTAACAAACACTAACATTATTATGATTATTTGGTCAGCAAGGGAAGGTAGTTAGGGACGCCGGGGTGTCCATAGAGAAGCAGCGTGGCTCAGTGGAAAGAGGCTGGGCTTCGGAGTCAGAGGGCATGAGTTCGACTCCCGGCTCTGCCAACTTGTCAGCTGTGTGACTGTGGGCGAGTCACTTCACTTCTCTGGGCCTCAGTTCCCTCATCTGGAAAATGGGGACTAAGACTGTGAACCCCACGTGGGACAACCCGATTCCCCTGTGTCTACTCCAGCGCTTAGAACAGTGCTCTGCACATAGTAAGCGCTTAACAAATACCAACATTATTATCATTATTAAAATGGGGATTAACTGTGAGCCTCACGTGGGATGACCTGATTACCCTGTATCTCCCCCAGTGCTTAGAACAGTGCTCCGCCCATAGTAAGCGCTTAACAAATACCAACATTATTAAATGCGGCTTGGCGACTTGAGAAAATTGGACGGGGTCAAGAGATCGGAGGGGAGAGGACGGGCAGGCGGGGAGGAGGGGTGTGGGAGAGAAGCAGATGAGGAGGTTGGGGTCGGATAGAGGGATTTCTGAGTCGGTGAGGGGAGAGATTGTGCGGTGGCTAGAGACGGTGAGATGGAGTGGGTGTCCCAGTGGGTGAGTGGGCCAAGTGGGGTGGAGCAGGAGGTCGGCCGAGTCGAAGAGAGATAGAAAGCGGGCGGCGGAAGGATAGTCAGGAACATCTACGTGGGTACCTCATCTGTAAAATGAGGATTAAAACTCTGAGCCCTACGTGGCACGGGGCCTTTGTCCAACCCGATTTGCCTCCTTCCACCCCTGTGCTTAGTATAGTGCCTGGCGCGTAGTAAGCGCTTAACAAATGCCATAATTATCATTATTATTTTTCAAGTCCCCAAGGACCAAATGTAGGGATGGAGAAAGGAAGAAGGAATGTGGGAGAGGGATCAAAATGGTTGGGAAAGTTGGGCGTGGGGCCTGAGAGGGTGGTAGATGGGGTTGACTAGTATCCGGAGGGGGTGGTGGGTGAGGCAGCGTGGCTCAGTGGAAAGAACTCGGGCTTGGGAGGCAGAAGTCACGGGTTCGAGTCCCTGCTATGCCACTTGTCAGCTGTGTGACTGAGGGCAAGTCACTTAACTTCTCTGTGCCTCAGTTACCTCACCTGGAAAATGACGATTAGACCGTGAGCCCGTCACTGGGCAGGGATTGGCTCTATCTGTTCCCAAACTGTACATTCCAAGCGCTTAGTACAGTGCTCTGCACATAGTAAGTGCTCAATAAAGACTATTGAGTGAATGAACTGTGAGCCTCACATGGGACAACCTGATTCCCCTGTATCTCCCCCAGCACTTAGAACAGTGCTCTGCACGTAGTAGGCGCTTAACAAATACCAACATTGTTATTATTATTATTATTATTATTATTATTGTTATTATATGGGCTTCAGTGGAGGGGAAAGAGAGGGGACGGGGGAGGTGGAATGATGTGAAAGCGACATCGGGGAGCGAGAAGGAAGCCGACACCTCCTCCTTTCCCGGTGAGTCTCGGAGAGTGGGAGGAGGAGTCCCCCCGCTGGGGACGGCAGCAGGAGAGACCCTGTCAAGTGCTCTGCACGCGGTAAGCGCTCAACAGATACGATGGAATGAATAATAATGATGACGATGGTGGCATTTGTTAAGTGCTTCTTATGTGCCAAGCACTGTTCTAAGCACTGGGGGAGATACAAGGTAATCAGGGTGTCCCACAAAGGGGCTCACAGACTTCATCCCCCTTTTACAGAGGAGGGAGCTGAGGCCCAGAGAAGTGAAGTGACTTGCCCAAAGCCACACAGCTGACGTGTGCAGAAGCGGGATTAGAACCCACGACCTCTGACTCCCAAGCCCAGGCTCTTTCCACTGAGCCACGCTGCTTCCAGTGAATGAATGAATGAATCTGGGGACAGCCAGGGTTCACAGTGACGAGGAGGAGAAGCGGCAACTTTGTCGGGAAGAGGTCAAGGATGAAGGGCAGCTTTCCCATGATGGAGTAGGGGGAGGGGTTCCACGGGCCATAAATCATCATTATTATTAAAATTATTATTAATAATAATCCCTGAGGGCAGGGATTCTGTTTTCCAACTCTATTCTATTGTATTTTTCCAAGCACTTAGGACAATGCCCAGAATAAGTGCTCAATAAATACCATTACTCGATTGACTGATCATTATTATTCACCGTTCGCCACAAAGGGTGGGGTGGGCTGTGTGGGTGGCCTGTTGTGTGTCCTTGGGCAAGTCACTTCACTTCTCTGCGCCTCAGTTTCCTCACCTGTGAAATGGGGATTCAAACCCCGTTCTCCCTCCTAGAGAAGCAGCGTGGCGCAGTGGAAAGAGCACGGGCTTTGGAGTCAGGGCTCATGAGTTCGAATCCCAGCTCTGCCACCTGTCGGCTGTGTGACTGTGGGCGAGTCACTTAACTTCTCTGGGCCTCAGTTCCCTCATCTGTAAAATGGGGATTAAGACTGTGAGCCCCACGTGGGACAACCTGCTTCCCCTGTGTCTACCCCAGCGCTTAGAACAGTGCTCGGCCCATAGTGAGCGCTTAACAAATACCAACATTATTATTATTATTATTATTCCTACTTAGACCCACGTCGAACAGGGACCGTATCTGACCGGACCATCCTGTAACTACCCAAGCGCTTAGTACAGTAGAGAGGCAGGATAACCTAGTGGATAGAGCACAGGACTGGGAGTCAGAAGGGTCTGGATTCTAATCCCGGCTCTGCCACGTGTCTGCCGTGTGACCTTGGGGAAGTCACTTCACTTCTCTGGGCCTCAGATACCTCATCTGTAAAATGGGGTTTAAGATTGTGAGCCCAGTGTGGGACAGGGACTGTGTCCAACCCGTTTAACTTATATCTTCCCCAGCTCTTAGTAATAATAATAACAATAATTGTGGTATTTGTTTAGCAGTTACTATGTGCTGAGCACTGTACTAAGTGCCAGGGTGGATACAAGCAAATTCATCTATCGTATTTACTGAGGACTTACCGTGCGCAAAACAGTGTACTAAGCGCTTGAATTGAGTTGGACACAGTCCCTGTCCCACATGGAGTTCACAGTCTCACTCCCCATTTTACAGATGAGGGAACTGAGGCCCAGAGAAGTAAAGTGACTTGCCCGAGGTCACACAGCAGACAGGTGGTAGCGTGGCTTACTGGAAAGAGCCCGGGCTTGGGAGTCAGAGGACGTGGGTTCCAATCCCGGCTCCGCCACTTGTCTGCTGTGACCTTGGGCCGGCTTGTTCATTCCAAGCGCTTAGCACAGTGCTCTGCACATAGTAAGCGCTCAATAAATACTATTGAATGAATGAATGAATGACCTTCTCTGTCCCTCAGTTACCTCATCTGAAAAACGAAGATTAAGACCGTAAGCCCCACGTGGGACAACCTGATTACCTTGCATCTACCCCGGCGCTTGGAACAGTAAGTGCTTAACATATACCATCATTATTATTCCGTTTGGAGCTAGGATCAGAACCCATGACCTTCTGACTTCCAGGCCTGCGTTCTATCCACTGTATACCATGTAAGCACTTAACAGAAACCACAGTTATTATTTGGGACAGGAACTGTATCTGACCTGATTATCCTGTAACTACTCCAGTGCTTAGTACAGTCCTTGGCGCGGAATAAGCGTTCAACAAACGCCACGAGCGTTATTATAATCATTCTGTTCCCAGAGCAGAGCCCTGCACAGATTGTGGGGTGGTGGGGGAGTTTTAGGATCCCTCTCCCCCGTCCCCCCCGCTTCAAGGACACCCCGTTTCGCCTACGGAGCGAGCTGAGGGGAGGAGAGATGGAGAGCCGGTCCGATGCGGCCTGCTGCCCTCGGGGAATTTTGTCCGTTTATTCTACTGTCCTCTCCCAAGCGTTTGGTACACCGCTCTGCACACGGTAAGCGCTCAGTAACTACGACCCGACGGATGGCTCCCGACCCGGTGGACGTGAGATCCGGCCCTCCTACCTCTGATTACACAGCTGGCAGGCGAAGCAGTCCAAATGGTAGACGTTATCCTTGGCTCTCATCACCATCTCGAACGCCGGGATCAGCTTGCTACAGGCGGCGCAGTTCCCCGTCACGCCAAATAACCTGCAGCGGGCAGAAAATGCCACACCGAGTCACCGCAGCGTCCCCACCCCACCCCTCAGCGGACCTCCTCCGAGAAGCCTTCCCCGACTTCGCCCTCCTCTCCTCTTCTCCCCCTCCCTTCCGCGTCGCCCCGACTCGCTCCCTTTCTTCATCCCCCCCCCCCCGGCCGCACTCCTCTTATGACCATATACTTTATTATTTATTATTATTTCTTTCTCCTAATGTCCGTCTCGCTGTAAGTTCGTTGTGGGCGGGGAAGGTGTCTGATTAGACTGTGAGTCCATCATTGGGCAGGGACTGGCTCTACCTGTTGCCGAATTCTACATTCCAAACGCTTAGTGCAGTGCTCTGCACATAGTGAGCGCTCAGTAAATACTATTGAATGAAACACTATTAATGCTGGTATTTGTTAAGCGCTTACTATGTGCCGAGCACTGTTCTAAGCGCTGGGGGAGACACAGGGGAATCAGGTTGTCCCACGTGGGGCTCACAGTCTTCATCCCCATTTTACAGATGAGGTCACTGAGGCACAGAGAAGTGAAGTGACTTGCCCACAGTCCCACAACTGACGGAAGCAGCGTGGCTCAGTGGAAAGAGCCCGGGCTTGGGAGTCAGAGGTCACGGGATCGAATCCCGGCTCCGACACTTGTCAGCTGTGTGACTGCGGGCGAGTCACTTAACTTCTCTGGGGTTCGGTGACCTCATCTGGAAAATGGGGATTTACTGTGAGCCCCACGTGGGACAACCCGATTCCCCTGTATCTCCCCCAGCGCTTCGAACAGTGCTCTGCACATAGTAAGCGCTTAGCAAATGCCAACATTATTATATTATATTCTCCCAAGTGCTTAGTAGTCTGCACACAGTAAGTACTCCGCAATACTCTGCTCTGTACTCAGTAAGCACTCAATAAATAGGAATGACTGACCCAGCACTCCTCAGTGTTCCGGAAGAGTCCCGCCTGTAAAGCTGGAAGTTCTTCAGGTTCATCCTCATTCATCCTCATTCCCCTGATCCACGTCCTCCCGCTGTCCCGGGACGTCCTCCCTCTTCACCTTTCATTCAATAGTATTTATTGAGCGCTTGCTATGTGCAGAGCACCGTACTAAGCGCTCGGAATGAACAGGTCGGCAACAGATAGAGACGGTCCCTGCCGTCTGACGGGCTTACGGTCTAATCGGGCCTCCTCCGCCAAACTATCTCTCTTCCCCTCTTCAAAGCCCTACTGAGAGCTCCCCTCCTCCAGGAGGCCTTCCCAGACTGAGCCCTCCCTTTCCCTCTGCCCCTCCTCCCCTCCCCATCATCCCGACTCCCTCCCTCCGCTCATCCCCCTTCCCCTCCCCACAGCACCTGTGCCCATTCGTGCATATTTATTACTCTATTAATGATGCGCATGTATCTATAATTCTATTTATCTATTTTGATGCTACTGTTGCCCGTCTGCTTGTTTTGTTGTGTTGTCTGTCTCTCCCCCTTCTAGACTGTGAGCCCAGCGTTGGGTAGGGATTGTCTCTATCTGTTTCCAAGCGCTCAGCACAGTGCTCTGCACACAGGACGCGCTCAACAAATACGATCGCTCAATAAATACGACTGAACGAATGAATTCACTTCCAGTGGCCCAAAGCACGTTAGCATTTATTCATCAGCCTCCCCTGGTGCTTCCGTCCCGATTCACGCGTACGAATCAAGTCACTTCACTTCTCTGGGCCTCAGTTACCTCACCCGAGTTACCTTACCCTTCTAGACTGTGAGCCCGTTGTTGGGTAGGGACTGCCTCTATCCGTTGCCGAACTGTACTTTCCAAGCGCTTAGTACAGTGCTCTGCACACAGTAAGCGCTCGATGAATACCACTGATCGATCGATTGATCGGTCAAATGGGGATTGAGACGATGAGCCCCACGTGGGGCAGGATCTGTGTCGAATCGGATCTGCTCGTATCCACTCCAGCAATTAGTACAGTGCTGGAGTTTACTGATGCCATAATTATTATTATTACCCTCCTAATGACCACAGCAATTACCCCTCAGCCCCTGCTAGTGCTTCCATATTGATTCACGTGAATCCGCCCAAAATCGCGTCGGCATTTACCCGTCCACCTCCGCTGTCTCTATCTGTTGCCGACTTGTCCATTCCAAGCGCTCAGTCCAGTGCTCTGCACATAGTAAGCGCTCAAGAAATACTACTGAATGAATGAATGGCGTCCCCGTACCTATCCGTGAGAATCCACCCCCCAGCACTGCAGATTGGTAAAATGCTAAGCACTTAGTACAGTGCTTTGCACACAGTAAGCGCTCAATAAATAGGACTGAATGAATGCATGAATGGATCGATCCATCAGGATCCATTCTGGGCATAGCCCTGTACTGGATGGTTGAGGTAGTAGAATGGATTTAGTAATGATAATAATAATAAAAATGCTACCCACCGTGGCCGGAGGAG
This sequence comes from Ornithorhynchus anatinus, assembly GCF_004115215.2. NCBI lineage: Eukaryota > Metazoa > Chordata > Mammalia > Monotremata > Ornithorhynchidae > Ornithorhynchus > Ornithorhynchus anatinus. Next base: position 167,340,191 of record NC_041729.1, read on the forward strand.
CGGAGGAGAGCCCTTCCGACTCCCCGATGCTCAGCCTGGCTCAGTGGAAAGAGCCCGGGCTGGGGAGTCCGTGGTCATGGGTTCGAATTCCGCCTCTGCCACTTAGCTGGGGGACTGTGGGCAAGTCACTTCTCTGGGCCTCAGTTCCCTCATCTGTAAGATGGGGATGAAGACTGGGAGCCCCACGTGGGATAACCTGACTGCCCCAGCGCTTAGAACAGTGCTCAGTAAGCGCTTAACAAATACCAACATTATTATTATTATTATTGTTCTCCCCAGCGCTTAGTCCAGTGCTCTGCACCCAGCAGGCGCCCCGTAAATGCGCGCAGCCAATGCATACGGTTGAATCACGGCTCCGCCACTTGTCAGCTGAGTGACTGTGGGCAAGTCACTTCACTTCTCTCTGCCTCGGTTGCTTCCTCTGTGGCTCAGTGGAAAGAGCCCGGGCTATGGAGTCAGAGGTCATGGGTTCGAATCCCGGCTCGGCCACTTGTCAGCTATGTGGCTTTGGGCAAGTCACTTCACTTCTCGGTGCCTCGGTTCCCTCATCTGTAAAATGGGGATTAAGACCGTGAGCCCCACGTGGGACAACCTGATTCCCCTGTGTCTCCCCCAGCGCTCAGAACAGTGCTCGGCACATAGTAAGCGCTTAACAAATACCGACATTATTATTATTATTATTACTACTAATAATTGTGGTATTTGTTAAGTGCTGACTATGAGGTAATTGCGGCATAGAGAAGTGAATGACTTGCCCCAAGGTCCCACAGCAGACAAGTGGCGGAGCCAGGATTAGAACCCAATTCCTGACTCCCACGCCCGGGCCTTTACCTAGTAGTCCATGTTCCTTCTCGATATACTTAATATGCATACTTGATGAACTCCTCTTATCTGAAAATTCTTTTCCTGCACATTTCCCCTGCTAAATTGTAAACTCCTCAAAAGGGAGGATCAGATCTGTTAACTATACCGGACTCTCCTACTGTCCTCGTACAGCGCTCTACGTACAGTAGAGCGGCAGCGTGGCTTAGCGGTTAGAGCGTGGGCCTGAGAGTCAGAAGGTCATGGGTTCTAGTCCCGGCTCTGCCACTTGTCTGCTGTTTGGCCTTGGGCAAGTCGGTTACCTCATCTGTAAAATGGGGATTGAGACTGTGAACCCCATGTGGGACAGGGTGTACAACCCGATTACCCTTGTATCTACCCCAGCGCTTAGTACAGCGCCTGGAACGTAGTAAACGCTTCACACCTACCACAATTATTATTCGTATTACATCTGCCTCCCTGGTTAGAATGCAAGCCTCTTGTGGTCGCGGATTTTGTTACCCTATTTATTTTGTTAATGAAATGTACATCGCCTTGATTCTATTTATTTGCTACTGTTTAAATGAGATGTTCCTCCCCTCGCTTCTATTTATCGCTATTGTTCTCGTCTGTCCGTCTCCCCCGATTAGACCGTGCGCCCGTCAAAGGGCAGGGACTGTCTCTATCTGTTACCGATTTGTCCATTCCAAGCGCTTAATACAGTGCTCTGCACATAGTAAGCGCCCAATAAATACTACTGAATGAATTTTGTCCCTTACTCATGTGGTCTTGGGAAGGCCGAATGACTTAGATGAGCAGATTTTGGACAGATAATTAGGAGGACTGATACTCTGGAGAAGACACTGACGCTAGGAAACGTCCAAGGAAAACGAGGAAGAGGAAAACCGGCAGCTGGATGGAGAGAGACCGTAACGACGATAACGGAAGAACCGTTAGGAAGCTTGCGGATTACGGCAGAGGACGGGACATTGTGGAGAAAGTACATTTATGGAGTCGCTCCGAATCGGAAACGACTCGACCGCACATAATAATAACAACAACTCTGTTGTCAATGCACCGCACCCAGTAAGCACTTAACGAAGACCCCTCCTATTACTGCACGTTTTGGAATTCCATCTCTTCCTAAATATCCGAAAGCTTCCTCATCTGGCTTTTCTTGATGAGAGAAGCCTCTTGTTCGAGCCTCGTAGGCCACGAGAAATAGCTCGCCGTGAGCAGAGAACCTATCCATTCATTGTTCTATTGCACTCTCCCAAGCGCTCAGTACAACGCTCTGCACCCGGTAAGCGCTCAATAAATACCACCGATGATGATGACCGCCCAGCCTGACTCTCCCCCTCGGATCTGTCTTTCAAGAGCCCGTCGAGACCCGGGCTCACGGCTAGCCGTGAAAGCGCGCTTCCGATGCTAAAGAAAAGCATTTGGAAGATTTGACATCCTTTGAATTTTTGACATGTAGTTACTAAAAGCTTTACACTTATTATTAAAAGCACATTTTATGAACAAGTCATTTAAATAGTCAGAAAGCATTAGCGGTCCATATGCACCTTAAAGCCCTATACCCTAGTTACGGTTGCGATTACGTTATTCAGGGAGCGCATTAAAGCAAATGAAGCTGTAAACTTGGTAAAGGCAGGCTGGGTTGGAAGCAGAGTAGAGTGTAGGAACCATTTGAAATGTCTGATATTATATAAAAAGACAACTTTTTTTCCAAATAAAAAAAAATCCAATCTGTTGAAGATTTCTGCAAAGTCTTTGTGTTAGAAAAATAGCATAAATTGAGGGTCTATAGAGTCTCATAGCAGGGAAAAAAAAAACCCTAAGAAAATACTTTAACTCTTGGGGTTGACAATTCTTGAAGCTAAGTCGATTTCAAAGGCTTCTTCGTGGAGAACTGAACCCAACGTTCCCTTCGCGGGTGGTGGCTAACGTCACCTCGAACTAGCGAACGCACCGAGAACAACGCCACAGCTGGCTTTCTTTAGTCCCCGGCGCTAGGCTGGCCAGAAGAAAAAAAGGCTAACGGTCTTCTGAGGAGAAGCAAATTAAAGGCCGCTTCTAAACTAATGAATTCAAAGGTGCCGGGCGGGAAAATACAGCTTTCTATCCAAATGAAGGCAATGTGTAAATCCCATCCTTCCCCTTCTCTGAGTTTCAGGAGTAGGAAGGAAGGGTGCGTAGATTTCTGTTCTTTGTTCTTTCTGGGGACCTTCTGGCTTAGGGGCTCGGCCTCACTGGTCGAGATCAACCGATAGGCTGGTGACCTCGACTAACCGAAGGCCTTCGGAGAGAAGAACGTGTTGAACGTAAGCGCCTGGAGGACGGGAAACTTCGAAACCAGCCGGCTGAATGAGCGGCGATGGTGACTATCCTCCATAAAGCAAATCCTCTTTCTCCACCAGGTTGGCGGGTCAACCTGTTCAGGCTCCCCTGCTTCCTGGCCGATTTGCCCAACGCCCTCTCTTCCGGGGGTCGACCCCTTCCACTCTCCCCTCCCCGTATTCATTCACTCAGTCGTATTTATTGAGCGTTCACCGTGCGCAAAGCACTGGACTAAGAGCTTGGGAAAGTACAATAATACAGCAATAAAGAGAGACAATCCCTGCCTACGACGAGCTCGCTGTCTAGAGAGGGGGGAGACAGGCATCAGTACGTGTAAAAAGACGTCAATATCCCCCGGATCCGAGCCTGACACGGGAGAATCACATCCTTCTGGTCCTCACCTCTACCCCGACGAGACCACCCGCTCCTACCCGGCGGCACCCCCCCCCGCCCAGCCCGAATGGTCTTGAGCAAAGAGGAGCGAGACACTCCCCCTTCATCGAGTCAAGTTTTGTGTCCGGAAGAAGCGGGCTCCATCTTTTGTTTTCGCGCCACCCTCTCCGGAAGAGGGAGATTTACCGTCCGGGCAGTCCTCCGGCCTGCGGGCTGGACTGGACTGCGGGCGGGGAACGTGTCAGTTTATTGTACCGTACTCTCCCAAGCGCTTAGTACAGCGCTCTGCACGCAGTAAGCGCTCCAGGAACGCGACCGAACGAATGAACGAGCGGAGCCAAAACGAAGCAGGCCCGCCCGGCCTTTGCCGCGTAAATCCATCCCGGCGACTACCCGGCGGTGTTCCTAGCGGATCGGTCCGCTTAGAACTTTTCCGCTGGCTAATCCCGTCTCTCCCGGACACGCACACACGCGGGCCGTGCCGTTTTGAAATTCCGGACACAGTTTCCCCACCCTCCTCCCGTAGCCCCCCGATTTCAATTGCTCTGGCTTTCTGAGCATTTATCAGCTACCTGATTAGAATTTGTTTCCACACAAACCATTGATCATCAGCCTATTACTAGGCAAATGACAGTTAATTACCCACTACATTAACCACTGAGACCTGGGACCAGCTTCTCGTGCCATCAATCAACATGATAAATGTGGCAAGTTCGGGAATGCATGACTAACCCTCAGCCGCCGCGGTGTGAACAACCCTCAATCTCACTTCGAGGCCCGGGAAAATCTATGGCAATCTGCATAATTACAAGCTCTGGGTTAATAACAGGCAAATGATTTGTTGCAGCCAAACAGAGTCCTTGGACCGGGCCAGTCGGTCTCCGATGGCCGCCGCTCGCTCCCACAGTCCTCGGCTCCCCGGACAAGGCGCCCGAGGCCCGTCGCCCGGATCCGGGCCTCGCGCTTTGTCGCCCTCCGATTTCTGGATCCCGCGGATGTGATTTTTAATCATTAAAGGACTCTTGAAGCAATATTATCTCAATTATGCTCTGTGGTAACCGGGGAATTGGGGCTTCAGAGAAAATTTTCGTCTTCCGCGCCCTCGCCCTGCCTCACTCAAAGCTCCATCAGTTTCCATCTACACCTGGACTCTGAAATGCTAATGAAGAATTATTACCCCTTCCCCTAAGAGGGCGAACCTTACAAGGAAACGTTTTACTGAACTGTCAGCTCCCAGACTGAGTGCCGAGAGGAGGAAATCGGATTTAATTTACTGCAGGGCCACGGGTTCCTGGGACCCGCTCCGATGCGGGGCGGGGATGGACGAGGCGTCGGGTGACCCCCTTCGAGCCCGGCTTTCCTTAGCTGGTCGTCTTCCGTACCGGAGGACGACACGCGTGGAGGGCAATGTTCGACCACGGGCCCGTGGTTGGTGGCCAGAAAGGCCGATGGGTGGCCCACGGTCCAGGCCCCGTCGGCCCCCCAAGTTGGTATGAGAAACAGCGAGGCCTAATAATAATAATAATGTTGGTATTTGTTAAGCGCTTACTATGTGCAGAGCACTGTTCGAAGCGCTGGGGGAGACACAGGGTCATCAGGTCGTCCCACGTGAGGCTCACGGTTGATCCCCATTTGACAGATGAGGTCACTGAGGCCCAGAGAAGTGAAGTGACCTGCCCACGGTCACACAGCTGACAAGTGGCGGAGCCGGGAGTCGAACCCCTGACCTCTGACTCCCAAGCCCGGGCTCTTTCCACTGAGCCACGCTGCTGGCTTGGAAGTCAGAGGACGAGGGTTCTAATCCCGGCTCCGCCCCTTGTCGGCTGCGTGACCTTGGGCAAGTCGCTTCACTTTTCTGCGCCTCAGTGACCTCAACTGTAAACTGGGGATTAAGACTGTGAGCCCCACGTGGGGCCACCTGATTACCTTGTACTCACCGCAGCGCTGAGAATAGTGCTTGGCACACAGTAAGCGCTTAACAAAGACCAGAATTATTGTTACCGTTATTAACGGTGGCCCCTTGGTTGCCTTTTCAATTTGGATGTCTGTTGCGTGACTCGGACAGGTCGGTTTACTTCTCTGAGCCTCAGTTACCTCATCTGTAAAATGGGGATTAAGACTGTGAGCCTCATGTGGGACAGGGGCTGTGTCCAACCTGATTTCCTAAATCTACCCAGTGCTAGGAACGGTGCAGGGTACATAGTGTTTAACAAATACGAGAATTATTATTATTATCATTATTATTATTATTATTGGCGAGAGACAGAGAGAAAGAGAGAAAGAGAAGGGGGAAGAGAGGAAGGGAGAAAGACAGTAGGGATTTTCCCACTGTTTCACAGAGGAAAAATCTGAGCCCAGAAACTGTATTTCACTCTCCCTAAGACACCCAGCGGACTGGTGGTCGAGTCAGGACTCGAACGCAGAGAAGCAGCGTGGCCCAGTGGAAAGGGCCTGGGCTTGGGAGTCAGAGGTCATGGGTTCAAATCTCGACTCCGCCACTTATCAGCTGTGCGACCTTGGGCAGGTCACTTCACTTCTCTGTGCCTCAGTTACCTCATCTGTAAAATGGGGATTTAGACTATGAGCCCCATGTGGGACAACCTGACGACCTTGTACCCCCCAGCGCTTAGAACAGTGCTTGGCACATAGTAAGCGCTTAACAAATGCCATTATTATTTTTTTAACGCCCGGTCACGTACTCAGTTCCCTAAAACTTGTGGGAGAAAGGGCAGAACGCCAGTATCTTTTGGGGTCTGTTTCTCCGTGTTTTGGTCTGTGTTTCACATTGTATATTCCAAGCGCTTAGTATAGTGTTCTGCACATAGTAAGCGCTCAATAAATACTATTGAATGAATGAACGTCTGACCGTCACGGGTAAGGTCTCTCTATCTGTTTATTTTGGATGCTGGGAGACCTGTGGGTTGGAGAGATTCAATTGCATTTATCGAGCGCTTACTATGTGCAGAGCACTGTACTAAGCGCTTGGGATGGACAATTCGGCAACAGACAGAGACCGCCCCTGCCCAGTGACGGGCTCTCGGTCTAATCGGGGGAGATTAGCCTGGCACAAAGCAGTCTTTCTTTCTTCTCCTCTTTCCTTGAGCAAAGGCTTCCCAAACATCAGGATACCAAGAGGCAGGTTCAGAAAGAGGGAGGAATTTTCTACAGGACTTCTCCGTCAGGACTGGAAGGAGCTAATCCCGAGAGCAAAGTGTGTGGATGAGGGCATCATCGGTCATTTCATCCCCATTTCTAAACGTGGAGGGAATCTAGAGGCAGTGCGGCCTAGGGGAAGGCGCACAGAGCTGGGATTCAGGAGACAAGGGTTCGAATCCCAGCTCTGCCCTTGGTCTGTGCGTGACGGTGGACAAGTCGCTTAACCTCTCTGGTTGTGGGTTCTTTGACTGAGAAGCAGCGTGGCTCAGTGGAAAGAGCCCGGGCTTGGGAGTCAGAGGTCATGGGTTCCAATGCCGACTCTGTCGCTTTAGCTGTGTGACGGTGGGCAAGTCACTTCACTTCTCTGGGCCTCAGTTCCCTCATCTGGAAAATGGGGATGAAGACTGTGAGACTCACATGGGACAATCTGATGACCCTGTATCTACCCCAGCGCTTAGAACAGTGCTCGGCACATAGTGAGCGCTTAACAAATACCAACATTATTATTATTATAATTTACCCTATTCTAACCACACCATTTTTCTAAAAAAACCGTTCAGTTCACATCTCCCCGGCCCTCAAGAACCTCCAGCGGTTGCCCATCCACCCTCTCATTCTCCGTCTCCTCGGCGGGCTCCTCCTCCGCCTCCCACCCCCTCACTGTGGGGGTCCCACGAGGTTCACTTGTGGATCCCCTTCTCTTCTCCCCTCGGAGAACTCATTCTCTCCCACGACTTCAACTACCATTTCTGTGCAGATGATTCCCAAATATCTCCATCTCCAGCCCCGATCTCTCTCCCTCTCTTCGGTCTCTCATTTCCTCCGGCTTTCAGAACATCTCTACCTGGATTTCTCGCCGACGCCTCAAACTTTCCGTGACCTACACAGAACTCATTCATTCATTCATTCAGTAGTATTTATTGAGCGCTCACTATGTGCAGAGCACTGTACTAAGCTCTTGGAATGGACAATTCGGGACCAGATAGAGACCATCCCTGCCCACTGACGGGCTCACAGTCTAATCGGGGGAGACGGACGGACAAAAACAAGACAACTCAATCACGATAAATAGAATCAAGGGGATGGACACCTCATTAACAAAATGAATAGGGTAATAAAAAAAGTCCTCATCTTCCCACCCAAACCCTGTCCTCCCCCTGACTTTCCCCTCACTGAAGACAGCACCACCATCCTCCCTGTTTCTCAAGCCCGTAACCTTGGCGTTATCCTTGACTCATCTCTCTCTCTCATTCAACCCATGTATTCAATCTGCCCTCTAAATCTTGGTTCAAAATTTACAACGTCGCTAAATCTGTCCTTCCCTCTTCATCTCAACTGCTACCGAATGAATCCAAACACTTTTTCCCTCCCACCTCGAGTACCGCATCAGCCTCCCCTCTGACCTCCCCGCCTCCCGTCTCTCCCCACTCCAGTCCATGCTTCACCCTGCTGCCCGGATCATTTTTCTACAGAAACGTTCCGACCGTGTCTCCCCGCTCCTCAAGAACCTGCGGCGGTTGACCACCCACCTCCGCATCAAACAGAAACTTCTCGCCATCGGCTTTAAAGCAGTCAATCCCCTTGCCCCGTCTTACCTCACCTCGCCGCTCTCCTCCTCCAACCCAGCCCGCACACTCTGCTCCTCTATTGCCGACCTTCTCCCTGGGCCTCCATCTCGTCCATCTCGCCGCCAACTTCTCACATCCACGTCCTGCCTCTGTCCTCAGATGTCCTCTGTTTTCCAATCTGATAGGCCATCGCTCTCCGCCACATCAAATCCTTACTGAAGGCCCATCTTCTCCAAGAGGCCTTCAATTTCCTCTTTTCCCACTCCCTTCTGTGTCTCCTCTGCACCTGGATTGGCATCCTTTATTATCTTTTATTCACCCCGCCCTCAGCCCCACAAGCGCTTACTTGCTACTTAGAAGCCGCCTGATTTCGTGGCAAGAACCCATTCATTCATTCATTCAATAGTATTTATTGAGCGCTTACTATGTGCAGAGCACTGTACTAAGCGCTTGGGATGAACAAGTCGGCAACAGATAGAGACAGTCCCTGCCGTTTGACGGGCTTACGGTCTAATCGGGGGAGACGGACAGACGAGAACGATGGCACTAAACAGCGTCAAGGGGAAGAACATCTCATAAAAACAGATGGCGACTAAATAGAATCAAGGCGATGTACAATTCATTAACAAAATAAATAGGGTAACGAAAATATATAGTCGAGCGGACGGGTACGGTGCTGTGGGGATGGGAAGGGAGAGGTGGAGGAGCAGAGGGAAAAGGGGAAAATGAGGCTTTAGCTGCGGAGAGGTAAAGGGGGGATGGCGGAGGGAGTAGAGGGGGAAGAGGAGCTCGGTCTGGGAAGGCCTCTCGGAGGAGGTGATTTTTAAGTAAGGTTTTGAAGAGGGAAAGAGAATCAGTTTGGCGGAGGCGAGGAGGGAGGGCGTTCCGGGACCGCGGGAGGACGTGACCCGGGGGTCGACGGCGGGATAGGCGAGACCGAGGGACGGCGAGGAGGTGGGCGGCAGAGGAGCGGAGCGTGCGGGGTGGGCGGTAGAAAGAGAGAAGGGAGGAGAGGTAGGAAGGGGCAAGGTGATGGAGAGCCTTGAAGCCTAGTGCTTGGAAGTCAGAGGACGTGGGTTCTAATCCCGGCTCCGCCCCTTGTCTGCTCTGTGACCTTCGGGAAGCCACTTAGCTTCTCTGTGCCTCAGTGGCCTCATCTGGAAAGTCGGGATGAAGACTGTGAGCCCCACGTGGGATAACCTGACTACCTTTATCGACTTTTATCTACTTTTCAAGAGAAGCAGCGTGGCTAAGAGAAGCAGCGTGGCTCAGTGGAAAGAGCACGGGCTTGGGAGTCAGAGGTCATGAGTTCGAATCCCGGCTCTGCCACTTGTCAGCTGTGTGACTGTGGGCAAGCCACTTGACTTCTCTGTGCCTCAGTTACCTCATCTGTAAAATGGGGATTAACTGTGAGCCTCACGTGGGACAACCTGATTACCCTGTATCTACCCCAGCGCTTAGAACGGTGCTCCGCACATAGTAAGCGCTTAACAAATACCAACATTATTATTGCTTTTATTAGAGAAGTAGTGTGGCTTAGTGGAAAAAGCCTGGACTTGGGAGTCAGAGGTCGAGGGTTCTAATCCACACTTTGCCCCTAATCGGCTGTGTGACTTTGGGCAAGTCACTTCACTTCTCTGGGCCTCAGTGACCTCATCTGTGAAATGGGGATGAAGACTGGGAGCCCCACGGGGGACCACCTGATTACTCTGTTTCTACCTCAGCGCTTAGAACAGTGCCCGACACATAGTAGGTGCTTAACAAATACCATTATTATTATTATTACTATTATTACCCCAGCTCTTAGAACAGTGCTTGACACATAGTAAGCGCTTCACAAAGAACATCATGATTATTACGAACACACGTATCTGTAATCTATTTCTTTATGTTAACGCCTGTCTCCCGCTTCCCTCTTGATTGTAAGCTCCCTGTGGTCAGGGAACGTGTCTTCCAATTATTCTCCCAAGTGCTTAGTACAGGGTTCTGCACACAGTAAGTGCTCTAGCTCTTCAAAGCCCTACTGAGAGCTCACACCTCCTCCAAGAGGCCTTCCCGGACTGAGCTTCCCCTTTTCCCTCTGCTCCCTCCCTCTTTCCCCCTTCACTTCCCCTCGGCTAAGCCCCCTTTCCCTCTGCTCCGCCCCCTCTCCCTCCCCTCAGCACTCTGCTCATTTGTCTATATTTTTATTACCCTATTTATTTTATTAATGAGGTGTCCATCCCCTTCATTCTATTCACCATGATTAAGTTGTCTTGTTTTTGTCCGTCTGTCTCCCCCGATTAGACTGTGAGCCCGTCGATACGCAGGGATTGTCTCTATCTGTTGCCGAATTGTAAGCGCTTAGAACAGTGCTCTGCACATAGTAAACGCTCAATAAATACTATTGAATGAATGAATGCTCAATAGATACGACTGATGGATTAATAATAAAAATAATGATAATGATGGTATCTGTTAAGCACTTACTACGTACAAAGCACTGTTCTAAGTGCTGGGGGATACAAGGTGATCAGGTTGTCCTACGTGGGGCTCACAATCAATCTCCATTTCCCAGATGAGGTAACTGAGGCACAGAGAAGTGAAGTGACTCGTCCAAAGTCACACGGCTGACAAGCGGCGGAACCGGCATTAGAACCCATCACCTCTGATTCTCAAGCCCGGGCTCTTTCCACTGAGCCATGCTGCTTCTCTACTAATAATAATGGTATTTGTTAAGTGCTTACTATGTACCAAGCACTGTTCTAAGTACTGAGGTAGATAGAAGGTAATCGGGTTGTCCCACATGGGGCTCACAGTCTTCATCCCCCTTTCACAGATGAGGGAACTGAGGCCCACAGAAGATAAGTGACCCGCCCAAAGCCACCCAGCTGACAAGCGGCGCAGCCGGGATTAGAACCCACGACCTCTGACTCCCAAGCCCGGGCTCTTTCCACCGAGCCACGCCGATCGATTCGTCCCCGACTCAAACGCAAACGCGTCACCAGCTTTCTGAGGGACTCAATCAGCTGATTCTTGCCTACTCCGCCTCATCGATCTTCCGCGACGACCCGACCGCGCGCTTTGCCAACCATTCATTCATTCGATAGTATTTATCGAGCGCTTACTATGTGCAGAGCACTGTACTAAGCCCTTGGAATGGACAAGTCGGCAACAGATAGAGACCGTCCCCGCCGTTTGACGGGCTCACGGTCCAATCGGACAACTCTCCGTACGTCAACCGATTAGACCGTGAGCCCGTCAATGGGCGGGGATGGTCTCTATCTGTTGCCGAATTGTCCATTCCAAGCGCCCAGTACAGTGCTCTGCACATAGTAAGCGCTCGATAAATACGATTGAATGAATGAATTATTGGATTCAAAGGCCGCGTCTACTAAAGGACACTTAATCCCGGCACGTAGGTTTCTCCACACCATGGGGTTGATGAGAATGATTATCCCCACGGTTTTCTAAGCTGGATTTATAGACCTGCATATCTTAGGTCTCTAACGGGACCGGAATGTTTCAGTCAAGGCTGAAAAGACCCAAAATAGTGACTTCCTGGCCTTTCGACTCTTTGAAAACGGTCTTCTCTCAATCTTTACTCTCCAACACCTCCCCTCTCCCCACCCCCCCCAAAATCTCTGATCTCTTTACTCTCACACTTAAAATGAAAATGAGAAACAGCATAGCTTAGTGGAAAGAGCACAGGCTTGGGAGTCAGAAGGACCCGGGTTCTAATCCGGGTTCAGCCACTTCTCTGTTGTGTGATCTTAGAGAAGCAGCGTGGCCCAGTGGAAAGAGCAAGGGCTTAGAAGTCAGAGGTCAAGGGTTCTAATCCCGGCTCCGCCGCCTGTCAGCTAGGTGACTTGGGGCAAGTCACTTGACTTCTCGGTGCCTCAGTGACCTCATCTGGAAAATGGGGATGAAGACGGTGAGCCCCACGTGGGACAACCTGATGACCCTGTATCTCCCCCGGCTCTTAGAACTGTGCTCTGCACATAGTAAGCGCTGAACAAATACCAACATTATTATCATTATTATCATCTTGGGCAACTTGTGCCTCAGTTCCTTCATCTGTAAAATGGTGATGACGACTGCGAGCCCCACCTGGGACAACCTGTATCCCCTCAACTCTTAGATCAGTGCTTGGCACTTAAGCGCTTAATAAATACCATTATTGTCATTATTATTAGTAGTAAAACTCCATCCTCTCGGTTAATTTTCAGTTCCCTACTCCCTCCCTCTGCTCCGTCCGCTTAGAACAGCGCTTGGCACATAGTATGTGCTTAAATACCATCGTTATTATTGTTAATCTATGGACAAAGAGTCGGTGGTGAGATAGATGAGGTTGAAACAAAGAGGAGAACTCGGCATTAATAATAATAATAATAATGTTGGTTTTTGTTAAGCGCTTACTATGTGCAGAGCACTGTTCTAAGCGCTGGGATGGACACAGGGGAACGAGGTTGTCCCACGTGGGGCTCACAGTCTTAATCCCCATTTTACAGATGAGGGAACTGAAGTGTGAGGCTGGGTCTTAGTAGGGGATCAGCAAGATAAGGTAGGAGTAAATCAGTCCAACGTATCTACTGAGCGCACAGCGTGTGCAGAACACTGTACTAAGCACTTGGGAGAGTACAATATAAGAGACACTCCCAGCCCATATTGAGCTTACGGTCTAGGGGAGGGGAGAGCTGAGCGAGTGCCTTAAAGAGAAGCAGCATGGCTCAGTGGAAAGAGCCCGGGCTTGGGAGTCACGGGTCATGGGTTCGAATCCCGGCTCTGCCTCTTGTCAGCCGTGGGACCGTGGACAAGTCACTTCACTTCTCTGGGCCTCAGTTCCCTCACCTGTAAAACGGGGAATAACAGTGAGCCTCATGTGGGACAACCTGATTACCCTGTATGTACCCCAGCGCTTAGAACAGCGCTCGGCACATAGTAAGCGTTTATCAAATACCAACATTATTAAAGCTGATGATGAGGAGTTTCAGCTTGATACGGAGGTGGATGGGCAACTCCCGGAGGGGCTTGAGGAGGGGGGAGACATGGACTGAAGGTTTTTGTAGAAAAACGATCGGGGCGGCAGAGTGAAGTCTGGACTGGAGTGGGGAGAGACAGGAGGCGGGGAGGTCAGCGAGGAGGCCGATGCCGTCATCCAGGCGGGAGAGGAGAAGTGCTTGGATCTGTATAGCAGTGGTTTGGATGGAGTGGAAAAGGAAGAATCTAAATACGCTGTGAAGGTAGAACCGACAGGATTCGAAAATGGGTCAAGAATCATGCCAAGGTTTCAGGCTTCTGAGAGACGGAGGACGGTGATGTTTTCTACAGTTATTGGAAAGTCTGGAGGAGGATAGGGTTTGGGTGGGAAGATGAGGAGTTCTGTTTTGGACTTCTTAAGGTTGAGGGCCTGGCACGATGCCCGAGTAGAGGTGTCCCGCAAGCAGGAGAAAATGTGAGACTGCAGAGAGGGAGAGAGGTCAGGGCTGGAGATGGAGAGGTGAGAATCCCTATTTTTTTTGTTAACGAGGAGTCCATCCCCTTGATTCTATTTATCGTGATTACGTTGTCTTGTTTTTGTCCGTCCGTCTTCCCCGATTAGACCGCGAGCCCGTCACCGGGCAGGGATCGTCTCTATCTGTTGCCGAATTGTCCATTCCAAGTGCTTAGTACAGTGCTCTGCACATAGTAAGCGCTCAATAAATACTACTGAATGAATGAATGAATCATCCACATAGAGATGGTAGTTGAAGCCACCGGAGCGAATGAGTTCTCCAAGGGAGTGGGTGCAGATGGAGAATAGAAGGGGACCTGGAAGGGACCCTAAAAGATTAGAGGTTTGGAGGCATTCATTCAATCGTTCAATCGTATTTATTGAGCGCGTACTGTTTGCAGAGGAGGAGCCGGCAGAAGGGGTGGTTAGAGAAGCAGCGTGGCTCGGCGGAAAGAGCCCGGGCTTCGGAGTCAGAGGTCATGGGTTCGACTCCCGGCTCTGCCACCTGCCAGCTGTGTGACTGTGGGCAGGTCGCTTCACTTCTCTGTGCCTCGGTGACCTCATCTGGAGAATGGGGATTAACTGTGAGCCTCACGTGGGACGACCTGATTACCTTGTATCTACCCCAGCGCTTAGAACAGTGCTCTGCACATAGTAAGCGCTTAACAAATACCAACATTATTATTATTATTGTTCTTATTAGAGAGAGAGGAGAATCAGGACAAGATGGTGTCAGTGAAGCCAAGATTAGATACTATTCCAAGGAGAAGGGGTGCTCCACAGTGTCAAAAACAACTGAGAGGTCAAGGAGGATTAGGATGGCCTAGTGGCAAGAGCCCAGGCTTGGGAGTCAGAGGTCCTGGGTTCTGATCCCGGCTCTGTCACTTGTCTGCTGTGTGACCTTGAGCAAGACACTTCACTTCTCTGAGCCTCAGTTACCTCATTTGGAAAATGGGGATTAAAACTGTGAGCCCCACGTGGGACAACTTGATTACCTTGTATCTACCTCAGTGCTCGGAACAGTGCTTGGCACATAGTAAGCACTTAACATTATTATTATTATTACTCTGTCAAGAAGGAGATCACTGGTGTCCTTTGAGAGGGCGGTTTCCATGGAGTGAAGAAGGGGGAAAACAGATTTCTGGGTGTTGAAGAGAGAGTTGGTAAAGAGGAAGTAAAGGCAGCCTCTTTCAGAGAAGCACAATGGCGTACGGAGAAGAGCCCAGGGCTGGGAGTCCGAAGGTCACGGATTCTAATCCCGGCTCCGCCGCTTGTCTGCGGTGTGACCTTGGGCAAGTCACTTCACTTCTCTGGGCCTCAGTGACCTCCTCTGTCAAATGGGGATGAGACCGTGAGCCCCATGTGGAGCAGGGACTGGATCCAACCCGATCAGCTTGCATTTACCCCAGGGCCCGGCACGTAGTTGAGGGTTTAACAGACAGCACAATGATTAACGTTAATCTGCCTCATGGTATGCCAGTGTTTGTGGAGTTTGGCTCAAGGAGTCAGGAGAGAGGTACTGGATCTATCTTGAACCCACCCCAGAGCTGGGCATATAGTATTATTATTAACATCATTATTATTATTGTATTGTTTTTGACTAACTGAGTCATTTCACTGCTGTCATGGACAATGAGGACGGGAGTCACAAAGATGGAGAAATAATGTTGCCGGGCAAAGGAGAGGGCAGAATTAAAGCAGGCGAAGATGGCTTAGTGGAAAGATCCCGGTCTTGGGAATCAGAGGACGTGGATTCTGATCCCGACTCCACCCCTTGCCAGCTGTGTGACCTGGGGCAGGCCACTTAACTTCTCTGTGCCTCTGCCAGCTCATCTGTAAAATGCGGATTAAGACCGTGAGCCCTGCGTGGGACAACCTGATTACCTCGTATCCACCCCAGCACTTAGAACAGTGCTTGGCACATAGTAATCGCTTAACAAATACCATCGTCAGCGTGGCTCAGTGGGAAGAGCCTGGGCTTCGGAGCCAGAGGTCATGGATTCGACTCCCGGCTCTGCCACTCGTCAGCTGTGTGACCGTGGGCGACTCACTTCACTTCTCTGTGCCTCAGTGACCTCATCTGGAAAATGGGGATTAACCGCGAGCCTCACGTGGGACGACCCGATGACCCTGTATCTCCCCCAGCGCTTAGAACGGTGCTCTGCACATAGTGAGGGCTTAACAAATACCAACGTTATTATTATTATTGTTACGATGATGATGCTGAGGTGATGGAGGTCAGTCTGAGATCTAGATTTCTGCTAGCACGTGCGCAGCGCGGAAGGAAGCAGACTGGGGAGGTGATCCGGGATTCGAGGAATGAGATGGAAAGAGGATAAGGGAATGAAGGAGTTGGGTTTAAGTGAGTGGGTGGGTGTTGAGGACGCGGATCTGCACTTCAAGAGATGGTTGGGTCAAATGGGGCAGGAAGACTTTGGAAAACTGGACAGGGATGAGAGATCAAGAGGTCTCTGGGGAGACCAGGACAGATTTACGCCGAGTGGGTACGTGGGAGAGAAGACAGGTGAGAAAACTGCGGGTGAAAGAGTGGGATTTCGCAGTCGGTGAGATGAGAGATTGCTCAGTGACTACGGATGATGAGATTGAGCCCATCAACCATTCTATCAATCGACTGTACTTATTGAGCGCTTACTGTGGGGCGAGTCACTTCACTTCTCTGTGCCTCAGTTACCTCATCTGTAAAATGGGGATTAAGACTGTGAGCCTCATGTGGGACAACCTGATTACCCCGTCTCTCCCCCAGCGCTTAGAACAGTGTCCTGCACATACTAAGCGCTTAACAAATACCGACATTATTATTATTACTGAGCGCAGGGCGTGGTATTAAGCGCTTGGGAGAGGACAACACATCAATATAATACTAATAATTTTGGTGTTTGTTAAGCACGTCCTATGTACCAAGCACTGTTCTGGGATAGATACAAGGTAAGCAAGTTGGAGACATTCCCCATCCCACCTGGGGCTCACAGTCTTAATCCCCATTTACAGATGAGGTAACTGAGGCACAAGGAAGTGAAGTGACTTGCCCGAGGTCACACGGCAGACAAGTGGCAGAGCTGGGATTAGAACCCAGGACCTTCTGACTCCCAGACCCGGGCTCTATCCTGCCTCTTGTTCATCCCCTCCCTCTAGCCTGGACCTCTTCCCCACCTAATGATAATAATAACAAGAAGCAAAGCACTGTACTAACCACCATGCGTGGCTCAGTGGAAAAAGCCCGGGCTTGGGAGTCAGAGGTCATGGGTTCTAATCCCGGCTCCGCCGCTTGTCAGCCGGGTGACTTGGGGCAAGTCACTTCACTTCTCGGTGCCCCATTTCCCTCATCTGTAAACAGGGGATGAAGACCGTGAGCCCCACGTGGGACGACCCGATCACCTTGTATCTCCCCCAGCGCTTAGAACGGTGCTTCGCACATAGTAAGCGCTTCACAAATACCACTGGGATGGTTAGAAGCAAATCGGGTTGGACACAGTCCCCGTCCCACGTGGGGCTCACCGTCTCAATCCCCATCTTACCGACGAGGTCACCGAGGCACGGAGAAGTGAAGCCATTTGCCCAAGGTCACCAAGCAGACGAGCGGCGGAGCTGGGATTAGAACCCATGACCTTCTGACTCCCGGGCCCGGGCTCCAGCCACCGCGACCAAGCCGAACCCGGGCCCCTCCCGGCCGACTCCCAGGCCCGCGCTCTTTCCGCTAGGCGACATTTGAGCTCGTAAAACCCGAAACGATTTTTTCCAGGCCACGGTGAGCAATAGAGCTCCTGAATCTCTCCCCGGGCAGACCCACGGAGACCGCTGGAAGAGGGAAATAAATTAGGCTGCGGTTTATTAAATGGTAAACAGCTGTTCTCGCCCGATGCAGCAAATGCTAATTGCCGTTTGCCTGAAACAGTCCTGTAATAAAAGCTTTGAAGAGTTGAGCGGGCGGGGGAAGAGGAGACAAAATACCTGCTGAGGGGAATATTTCCCCAACGGCTTCTTCGGAGGAAACATTCAGGAATCACCGTTCAGTCGGATTTCATCCGATCGTATCTATCGAGCGCTTACTGGGTGCAGAGCACTGTGCTAAACTCTTGGGAGAGGACGATACAACAGTAAACAGACACATTTCCCGCCCCAGAGAAGCTCACGATTCAGAGTCAACGGTCTTGGCTTCCGTCTTGGCGCTTCGGTTCTTTACTGAGTTAGTCGATCGTATTTACTGAGCGCTTCCCGTGTGCAAGGGACTGTACTAACTGCTTGGGGAGATACAACAGCACTGATGTAATAATAATAATGTTGGTATTTGTTAATAACGTTGGTATTTGTTAAGCGCTTACTATGCGCAGAGCACCGTTCTAAGCGCTGGGGTAGATACAGGGGCATCAGGTTGTCCCGCGTGAGGCTCACAGTCAATCCCCATTTTCCAGATGAGGGAACTGAGGCACTGAGAAGTTAAGTGACTCGCCCACAGTCACACAGGTGCCAAGTGGCAGAGCCGGGATTCGAACCCATGACCTCTGACTCCCAAGCCCGGGCTCTTTCCGCTGAGCTACGCTGCTTCTCTAAGCACTTACTACGTTACGCACTTACTATGGGCCAAGCACCGTTCTAAGCGCTGGGAGAGAAACAAGGTGGGTTGTCCCACGTAGGGCTCACGGGCATCACCTCCATTTCCCAGATGAGGTCACTGAGGCCCAGAGAAGTGAAGTGACTTGCCCCAAGGTCACACAGCTGACAAGCAGCGGAGTCAGGATTAGAACCCATGACCTCTGACTCCCAAGCCGGGGCTCTTTCGGCTAAACCACGCCGCTACATATCTGAAATTTATTTCTTTCTACTCGCCTCTGTCTCCCCGTCTAGCCTGAAAGTTTGTTGTGGAATGGGAATGTGTCCGTTTATTATTCCATTATACTCTCCCAATCGTTTAGGGCAGTTCTCTGCATAAGGAAAGCGCTTAATAAATACGACTGATTGAACGAATGACTATAACAATAAAGAGGCACATTCCCGGCCCACGACGAGCTTACGATCCAAAGGGGGAGGCAGACATGGATAGAAATGAATAAATCGATTACGGATATGGACATCGGTCATTGACTAAGCACGTACTCTGGGCTGCGGCAGACGCATGACTGATTAAGCCCTCTTTTCCTCTTTATTATTTGGAAGTGCTCACTATGTGCCAGGCACTGGGGTGGATACAAGCAGATCAGGTTGGATACGGTCCCGTCCCACATGGGGCTCACAGTCTTAACCCCCATTTTACAGTTGAGGTAACTGAGGCCCAGAGAAATGATGTGACTTGCCCGAGGTCACACAGCAGACAAGTGGCGGAGTCGGGATTAGAACCCATGGCCACCTGACTCCCAGGCCTGCGCTCTAGCCACTACACCATGCTTGCTTCCCTTACGTTTCGCCTTCTGTTATACCCCCTTTTTTCACCCCTCTCTCAGCCTCACAGCCCTTATGTCCATATCCATAACTGTGTTATTAATAATAATGATAATAATGATTATTTGTTAAGCGCTTACTATGTGCAAAGCACTGTTTTAAGCGCCGGAGAGGATACAAGGTCACCAGGTCGTCCCACGTGGGGCTCACGGTCTTCATCCCCATTTTACAGATGAGGTACCTGAAGCACAGAGAAGTGAAGTGACTTGCTCAAAGTCACACAGCTGACAAGCGGCTGAGCCGGGATTTGAACCCATGACCTCTGACTCCCAAGCCTGTGCTCTCTCCTCTGAGCCACGCTGCTTCTCTATGTGCCAAGCACTGTTCTAAGCGCCGGGGTAGATACAAGGTCATCAGGTTGTCCCACACTGGGTTCACAGACTTAATCCCCATTTTACAGACGAGGGAACCGAGGCCCAGAGAAGTGAAGTGACTTGCCCAAAGTCACACAGCTGATGTGGCGGAGCCGGGATTAGAACCCACAACCTCTGACTCCCAAGCCCCTGTTCCTCCTGCTAAGCCATTTTTATTCTCAAAATTAATCATAGCATTTAAGACTGTGAGCTCCACGTGGGACAACCTGATTCCCCTGGGTCTACCCCGGCGCTTAGAACGGTGCTCTGCACATAGTAAGCGCTTAACAAATGGCAACATTATTATTTAAGTGCTTACTACGTGCCAGGCACTGTACTAAGCACTGGAGTGGATCCAAGCAAATCGGTTTGGACCCAGTCCCTGTCCCACGTGGGGCTCACAGTCTCCATCCCCATTTTCCAGATGAGGGAACTGAGGCCCAGAGCAGTGAAGTGGCTTGCCCGAGGTCACACAGCAGACAAGAGGCAGAGGCGGGATTAGAACTCACGACATATCCTCAAGACTGTACGCTTGCAGGGGGCAGGTAACGTGTCTACCCGTTCTGCTGTATTGTAACCTCCCAAGTGCTTAGCACAGTGCTCTGTACACAGAAGCAGCAAGGCCTAGTGGTGAGAGCACAGAGCTAGGAGTCAGAAGGACTTGGGTTCTAATCCCAGCTCCGCCACTTGCCTTCTGTGTGACCTCTGGGCAAGTCACTGCACTTCTCTGGGCCTCGGTTCCCTCATCTGTAAAATGGGGATGGAGACTGTGGGTCCCACGTGGGACATGGCCTTTGTCCAACCTGACTGGCTTCCATCCACCCCGGGGTCTAGTACAGTGGCTGGCACATAGTAAGCCCTTAACAAAAAGGATTAAACAAATAAGAGCTCAATAAATGCCATTGATTATTATTATTAATAATAATAATGGTGGTATTTATTCAGCGCTTACTACGTGCCAGGCACTGTAACTAAGCACTAAGCACAGAGAAGCAACGTGGCTCAGTGGAAAGACACCGGGCTTGGGAGTCAGAGGTGATGGATTCTAATCCCGCCTCTGCCACTTATTAGCTGCGTGACTTTGGGCAACTCACTTCACTTCTCTGGGCCTCAGTTCCCTCGTCTGTAAAAGGGGGATTCATAATAAGGTTGGTATTGGTTAAGCGCTTACTATGTGTAGAGCACTGTTCTAAGCGCTGGGGGAGATACAGGGTAAGCGGGTCGTCCCACGTGAAGCTCACAGTCTTCATCCCCATTTTACAGATGAGGGAACTGAGGCACTGAGAAGCAAAGTGACTCGCCCACACTCACACAGCTGACAGGTGGTGGAGCCGGGATTAGAACCCATGACCTCTGACTCCTAAGCCCGGGCTCTTCCGCTGAGCCACGCTGCTTAAATTGTTCCCTGCCCGTAACGAGTTTACAATCTAGACGGGGAGCCAGACATTAATAAAAATAATCAATCAGGAGTATTTACTGAGTGCTTATTATGTGCATTCATTCAAATGTATTTATTGAGCGCTCACTATGTGCAGAGCACTGTACTAAGCGCTTGGGAGAGGAAAGCACAGCAGAATTGGCAGATGCGTTCCCCGCCCACAGCGAGATTCCATTCTAGGCAGATGGGAGAGGATGCTGCCATCAAGCTATTCTAATTGTGGCCACAGTGTTTTGCGCAGATTCGCGGATGAGGCAGCCTCTCTGGAACCCAGGACTTCCGGTGCGGACGACGGGAAGGATTCCAAGAATTCCAACCATCTTGGCTCCGCTGCTCCCACAATCTGCTCTGCTGCTTTTTCAGGAGAAGAAGCCGTGATGAAGCCGTAATTTTTTTTTTTTAATGGCATTTAATAATGATGTTGGTATTTGTTAAGCGCTTACTATGTGCAGAGCACCGTTCCAAGCGCTGGGGTAGATAAAGGGTCATCAGGTCGTCCCACGTGAGACTCACAGTTGATCCCCATTTTCCAGATGAGGGAACTGAGGCCCAGAGAAGTGAAGTGACTCGCCCACAGTCACACAGCTGACAGGCGGCAGAGCCGGGATTCGAACCCATGAACTCTGACTCCCAAGCCCGGGCTCTTTCCACTGAGCCACGCATTTAAGCGCTTCCTATGTGCCAGGCACTGTACTGAATGCTGGGGTGGATACAAGCTAATAATAATAATAATTGTGGTATTCGTTACGCGCTTACTGTATACCAAGCACTGCGTTAAGCCCTGGGGTAGATGCAAGCAAATGGGGTCCCTTTCCCACATGGAGTTCACAGTCTTCATCCCCGTTTTGCAGATGAAGGAACCGAGGCCCAGAGAAGTGAAGGGACTTGTCCAAGGTCACACGGCAGACGTGTGGCGGAGCCGGGATTAGAACCCAGGTCCTTCTGACTCCCAGGGCCAGGCTCCAACCTCTTCGTCAAACTGCTTTCCTACACCGTGTGGGAAAAAATAATAATATTTTCGCTGTACAAAGCACTGAGGTAGATAAAAGATAATCAGATCGGACTCGGCTTTTTCCCACTTGAGGCTCGCAGTCCAAGGGAGGACGAGGAAAGTATTAAATCCCCACTTTGCAACAGAGGAAACTGAGGTACAGAGGAGTAGTGACTAACCCAAGGTCACACAGCAGTCTTCTGATCCGTCCTGTATTCTATTCCTTAGGGCCACCGCGTGTTATCGGACTCTCCTGCATCTATTTAACCCAGTGCTTGGTACTTAATAAACACTAAATATGATGATTAATCAATAATAATAATAATGTTGGTATTGGTTAAGCGCTTACTCTGTGCAGAGCACCGTTCTAAGCGCTGGGGGAGATACAGGGTCATCGGGTCGTCCCACGCGAGGCTCACGGTCCTCATCCCCAGCCACCCAGCTGACAAGTGGCAGAGCCGGGATTCGAACCCATGACCTCGGACTGCCAAGCCCGGGCTCTTTCCACCGAGCCACGCTGCCATCATTGATAACGGGGCTCAAGACCTCCTTTCCATACCGATCGATCAGTTGTATTTCCTGAGCGCTTGCTGTGCGCACAGCACTGTACTAAACGTTTGAAAGGGTACGAAATAACAATAAGCGGACACATTCCCTGCCCCCAGAGAGCTTACAATCTGCTGTTGAACTACTCTTCCCGTCGGTTTACCCACAGAGAACCCTCTGTTGGTTCCTTCAGTCGTATTTATTGAGCGCCTACTCATTCATTCATTCAGTCGTATTTATTGAGCGCTTACCATGTGCAGAGCACTGTACGAAGCGCTCGGAATGGACAATTTGGCATCAGAGCCTACCCCGTTCACGGCACTGTACTAAGCGCCCGAAGCCTTTTCAAGCTTTCGGGGGAGCCTTTCCCCTTGCAATTACGGAGAACCTTTCCGCACGAGGAAAAGAAGTCAATAAAGAAAAGAAATATCCTTCTCCAAAAGATTAAAATATAGATTCGGATCGGTACGAAAACAGTGCGCGGTGTTAGAATTACTGTACCATGTAATGAATAGTTTATTCTAGTTTGAGATTTACCCCGACGAAATTAATTACACCTATCAACACAGATGCTATCTAGTAGAAATGAGGAAGGAACACGGTCGTTCCCGCGACTAACAAACCTGCCCCAAACTTGCAGAAAGACATCGGAATCCAATCGTACGAGGGGCGATTAGGCGAGTACACGCGTATTTAAACGCTCCAGGTGGGTTTTCCCAAATCGGCGAGGAAAAAGAGGATTTTCTCTTTCCGAAAATGGCCTCCCAGGGCAAGCAGCGTGGCTCGGTGGAAAGAGCCCGGGCTTGGGAGTCGGGGGTCACGGGTTCGAATCCCGGCTCCGCCACTTGCCGGCTGGGTGACTTTGGGCGAGTCGCTTCACTTCTCCGGGCCTCATCTGGAAAATGGGGATTGAGTGTGAGCCCCATATGGGACAGTGCTCTGCACACAGTAAGCGCTTAACAAATACCAACATTACTATTATTATTATTAAAACCAGCCACATTTCCTTCGCCGGGACGAGCACGATTCCCTCCTTTAAAGAGATGCGGCCACCGCAGCAATTCCTTCGTCGTGCCGTCTTGCGGCTTTACGATTTGAAGGGCTCCTTTGGAATCTTCGGGCCACGCCGCGGCCAGAATTCGAACGAGCCCTGAAAGACGCTTCTAAAAAGGGGTCGGGGCCTCTGGGAAAGGAGTCGGTGTCAAGGAGCGCGATGCCAATCGGCACTCGGTGGCCCGTTCGGGAAAGGGGACCTCCGCGGCTCCGAAAAGAAGCGGATGGATGTTCCTAAAGTTTCCATCGCCGACCTGCGCTCGGATCGCGAAGCTCCGGGTGAAAGGGGCCAAGAAATAGCCACCGTGAGAGAAGCTCAGAAGGAAACCTTCCCGAAAACTCTCCCTCTTTGGGGATGAAGGAAGAAGAAATGGACGGGGAATGTGTCTCTCAACTCTGTTGGTCAGTGCTGGGCACGCGGTAAGCGCTCGCCAAACAATACCGATCGACTTCTCTCTCTAGACTGTAAACTCGACGCGGGCAGGGCGGGGGCCGACCGACTCTGTTATTTTGTAGGCTGCCGAGTGCTTAGGGCAGCGCTCTGCACGCGGGGAACGCCCGCGTCGCTCGGGGGAAAGAGGCCGGGCTTGGGAGACAGAGGGCATGGGTTCTAATCCCGGCTCCGCCACTTGTCAGCTGTGTGACTGTGGGCAAGTCGCTTCGCTTCTCTGGGCCGCAGCGACCTCATCTGGAAAATGGGGATGAAGACTGGGAGCCTCACGGGGGACAACCTGATTATCCTGTATCTACCCCAGCGCTTAGAACAGTGCTCTGCACATAGTAAGCGCTTAACAAATGCCATCATTGTTCTTCTTAGTGATTGACCGACCTCTGGAGACGGTAAACTCCATTTGGGCAGGACAGGTGTCTACCAGCTTTGCTCTTTAGTCCTCTCCCAAGCGCTTAGTACGGTGTTCTACACACAGTAGCGCCCAAGCACTTAGTACAGTGCTCTGCACATCGTAAGCGCTCAATGAATACGATTGAATAAATATCACTGATTGACTGATCTCTCTAGACTGTCGACTCGTTGCAGGCTGGAGAGGTGACTACGATTCTGCTATTTTGTCCTCTCCCAAGCGCTTAGTACAGTGTTCTACACCCAGTAAGCACTCAATAAGTAGAGAAGCAGCGTGGCTCAGTGGAAAGAGCCCTGGCTTCGGAGTCAGAGGTCGTGGGTTCGAATCCCGACTCTGCCACTCGTCAGCCGTGTGACTGTGGGCAAGTCACTTCACTTCTCTGTGCCTCGGTTACCTCCTCTGTAAAATGGGGATTAACTGTGAGTCTCACGTGGGACGACCTGATGACCTTGTATCTCCCCCAGCGCTTAGAACAGTGCTCTGCACATAGTAAGCGCTTAACAAATACCAACATTATTCTCCCCCGATTAGACTGTCAGCCCGTCAGCGGGCAGGGATTGTCTCTATCCGTTGCCGAATTGTCCATTCCAAGCGCTTAGTCCAGTGCTCTGCACATCGTAAGCGCTCAATAAATACTACTGAATGAATACAAAGTAATCAGGTTGTCCCACATGGGGTTCACAGTCTTAAATCTCATTTTACAGATGAGGCACGGAGAGGTTAAGTGGCTGGCCCAAGGTCACGCCGCGGACAAGTGGCCGGGTCAGGATTCATTCCTTCATTCGCTAGTGTTTATTGAGCGCTTACTCTGTGCAGAGCACTGGACTAAGCGCCTGGAATGAACGAGTCGGCAACAGATAGAGACGGTCCCCGCCGTTCGACGGGCGCACGGTCTGATCGAACCCGTGTCCTCTGACTCCCAAGCCCGCGCTCTTTCCACGGAGCCACGCTGCTTCTCACCATGAGGGAGCACGATGAACAGGAATCAGAGAGGAACAGGGTCACTGAGCCAGCCACCGGCACTAGAATCAATCCCTAGAATTGCGGATCTATCTATAATTCTATTTATCTATTTCGATGGCATCGATGCCTGTCTACTTATTTTCTTTCGTTGTCTGTCTCCCCCTTATAGACCGTGAGCCCGCCGTAGGGCAGGGATCGACTGCGGGCAAGTCACTTCACTTCTCTGTGCCTCAGTTACCTCATCTGGGAAATGGGGAATAACTGTGTGCCTCACGCGGGACGACCCGATCACCGCTGCTGAGATAGCAGCGTGGCTCAGCGGAAAGAGAACGGGCTTTGGGATTCGAACCCGGCTCGGCCGCTTGTCAGCTGGGTGACCGTGGGCGAGTCACTTCACTTCTCTGTGCCTCGGTTCCCTCATCTGGAAAATGGGGATGAAGACCGGGAGCCCCACGTGGGACGACCCGAATCCCCTGCGTCTACCCCAGCGCTTAGAACGGTGCTCGGCACGTAGTAAGCGCTTAACGAATACCAACATTATTACCCTGTATCTCCCCCAGCGCTTAGAACAGTGCTCGGCACATAGTAAGCGCTTAACAAATGCCAACATTATCATCTGTTGCCGAATGGCACAGTCCAAGCGCTTGGCACGGAGCTCCGCACACAGTAAACGCTCAATAAATACGATTATTGGACGAATGAACGAATCGACTCCTCCACGGGGTGGGCCTGGGACGGGGAAGTGTCGCCATCCTGAAATCGCGGAATTTAGGATCGTTTGTCATCCCCAGGGGGAGATTCCATTCCCGAAACATTTTAGAACATGTCCTGGCCATCTCTGCCTCTGATAAGATCTGGAAGCTAACCCGCGACTTTTTGGTTCCGTTGCATTCATAATCTAGAGCAATCCATTCAATCATATTTAATACTGATGATGTTGGCATTTGTTAAGCGCTTACTAGGTGCAGAGCACTGTCCTAAGCGCTGGGGGAGATACGGGGTCAACACGTTGGCCCACGTGGGGCTCCCAGTCTTCTTCCCCATTTTACAGATGAGGGAACTGAGGCGCAGAGAGGTTAGGTGACTTGCCCACGGTCACACAGCTGACGAGTGGCAGAGCCGGGTATTCAGCGCTTGGGAGAGTACGATACAATAAGAGACATAGACTTTATCCGCCCGCAACGAGCTTACGGTCTCGAGGGGGAGGCGGACATTAATATACATGCAGACATAAATAAATAATTCATTCGGTCGTATTTATTGAGCGCTTACTCCGGGCAGAGAACTGTACTGAGCGATTGGAAAGTACCTCAAAAGAGAGAGACGATCCCTGCTATAGATATATACGTAATAATAATAATGATGATGATGGCATCTGTTAAGTGCTTACTGTGTGCAAAGCACTGTTCTAAGCCCTGGGGAGGATACAAGGTGATCAGGTTGTCCCACATGGGGCTCCCGGTCTTCATCCCCATTTTCCAGATGAGGTCACTGAGGCCCGGAGAAGAGAAGTGACTTGCCCACGGTCACACGGCTGACAAGTGGTGGAGCCGGGATTCGAATCCACGACCTCTGACTCCCAAGCCCGGGATTGGATCGTCAGAGGCCTGATTTATCACCCGCTTCTACATATCGACTCTCCTCCTGTATGAGGTTAATATTTCAGTAGAGTAGCAGACACGGGGAGAAGTTGATGAGGGAATCAATCAATCACATCTACCGAGTGCTTACTAGAGGCAGACCTCTGTACTAAGCGCTCGGGAGGGTGCGACACAACAATACAACAGACGCATCCCCTGCCCGCCATGAGCTTACGGTCTAGAGGAGGTGTGTGATCCTAGATGACCCATTCCTACCCGTTTGGGAATATCTTCCCCAGTCCCAGGGAATGTAGGTATAATTGTGGAAGGACAATCCTTGGCTCAGATTCTTCCATCTATAATAACGGTGGTATTGGTTAAGCGCTCACTACGTGCAGAGCACCGTCCTAAGCGCTGGGGGGATACCAGGTGATCAGGCCGTCCCACGTGGGGCTCACAGTTTTTAATCCCCATTTTCCAGATGAGGTAACTGAGGCCCAGAGGAGTGAAGCCACCCGCCCGAAGTCACCCCGCTGGCAAGCCGCGGGGCCGGGATTAATAAACGCTCCGGGGTCCGTCTTCCCTGAAGCTCCTTGTGGCGAGGGACTCTGTCACGCCACTTTAATGTTATTTGTCATGTGGTAATGATAATGACGGTATTTGATAAGCGCCTACTATGCGCTCACCATCTCAATCCCCATTGGAACCGAGGAGGCACAGAGGAGTTACACAACTCGCCCAAAGTCACACGGCGGACCAGTGGCGGAGCCGGGATTAGAACCCACGACCTCTGACTCCCCAGCCCGGGCTCTTGCCCCTAGTCCAGGCTGGGGAGCAATATGATGGGGGAGGGGGGCCTTAAAGCTGATGGAGAGGAGTCTCCCTCTGAGGCAGAGGTGGACGGGCAACCTCTGGAAGTTCCTGAGGAGTGGGGATGCGTGGCCCGAGTGTTTTTTGTAGAAAAAGAATCGGGCAGCGGAGTGAAGTAGGAAGCGGAGTGGAGAGAGTCAGGAGGCGGGGAGGTCAACGAGGAGGCCGATGCAGTCGTCCAGGAGGGAGAGGAGGAGGGGCTGTACTGACGTGTAGTGGTTTGGATGGAGGGGGAAGGGCGGATTTTAATAATCATCATCATCCTTTTGGCATTTGGTAAGCGCTTACTATGTGCCAAGCACTGCGCTAAGCGCTGGGTAGATACAAGGTGATCAGGTTGTCCCACTTTGGGGCTCCCAGTCTTCATCCCCGTTTTCCAGATGAGGGAACTGAGGCGCAGAGAAGTGAAGTGACCTGCCCACAGTCACACAGCTGACAAGTGGCCGAGCCGGGATTCGAACCCATGACCGCCGACTCCAAAGCCCGGGCTCTAGAGAAGCAGCGCGGCTCAGTGGAAAGAGCCCGGGCTTGGGAGTCACAGGTCAGGGATTCGAATCCCGGCTCTGCCACTTGTCAGCCGTGTGACTGTGGGCGAGTCACTTAATAATAATGTTGGCATTTGTTAAGCGCTTACTATGTGCAGAGCACTGTTCTAAGCGCTGGGGGGGGGGGGATATAAGGTGATCAGGTTGCCCCATGCGGGGCTCACAGTCTTCATCCCCATTTTACAGATGAGGTCCCCGAGGGCCAGAGTAGCGACGTGGAGAAGCAGCGTGGCTCAGTGGAAAGAGCACGGGCTTTGGAGTCAGGGCTCATGAGTTCGAATCCCAGCTCTGCCACTTGTCGGCTGTGTGACTGTGGGCGAGTCACTTAACTTCTCTGTGCCTCAGTTCCCTCATCTGTAAAATGGGGATCAAGACTGTGAGCCCCACGTGGGACAACCTGATTCCCCTGTGTCTACGTCAGCGCTTAGAACAGTGCTCGGCACATAGTAAGCGCTTAACAAATACCAACTTGCCCAAGCTCACGCAGCTGACAGGCGGTGGAGCCGGGATTCGAACCCATGACCTCTGACTCCCAAGCCAGAATGAATGGAAGGCAGAAAATCAGCGCGTAACAAATACCGCGATTATTATTATTGCTCTTTGTTCCCGAATTGTACTTTCTAAGTGCTTAGTACAGTGCTCGGCACACAGTAAGCGCTCAATAAACACGACTGAATGAATGAGTTATCCCGTCAATCAATCCATGGTATTTAGGGAGCATTTACCGTGTGGAGAACTCGATACGATGTTTCGGGGAGCGTCTACTACGACAGAGTTGGTAGACAAGCTCCCTGCCCACGATGAGCTTACAGTCTAAGGAATGAGCTTACAGTCTAGACCAAGCGCTTAGTACAGTGCTCTGCACACAGTAAGCGCTCAATAAATACGATTGAACTTTAGAGAAGCAGCGTGGCTCCGTGGCAAGAGCCCGGGCTTGGGAGTCAGAGGTCGTGGGTTCTAATCCTGGCTCTGTCGCTTCTCATCTGCGTGACCGTGAGCCAGTCACTTCACTCCTCTGTGCCTCTGTTACCTCATCTGTAAAATGGGGATGAAGACCGGGGGCCCCCGTGGAACAATCCGATCACCTTGATCTACCCCGGCGCTTAGAACAGTGCTTGGCACATAGGAAGCGCTTAACAAATGCCAACATTATTCATCATTTATTTACTGAACTCTCCCAAGTGCTTAGAACAGTGTTCTAAATGCTTAGAAGAGTGCTTCACATAGAGAGAAGCAGCGCGGCTCAGTGGAAAGAGCCCGGGCTTGAGAGTCAGAAGCCAGGGGTTCGAATCCCGGCTCTGCCACTTGTCAGCTGTGTGACCTCGGGCAAGTCATTCACTTCTCTGGGCCTCGGTTCCCTCCTCTGTAAAATGGGGATGAAGACCGTGAGCCTCACGTGGGACAACGTGATGACCCTGTATACCCCAGCGCTTAGAACAGTGCTCTGCACATAGTAAGCGCTTAACAAATACCTACATCATTAGTATAACTCACCCCAAAATTGCAGAAAGACGACTGGGAGCTCCCTTGGACCGTCAGCTCGTCGTGGGCTGGGAATGCATTCGTCTGTTACTCTACTGGACTCTCCCAAGTGCTAAAGCCGGGGCTCCGCGCACAGTAGGCGCTCAATAAATACGACTGAATGAAACGATTGCAGCCGTCGCTTACAGTCAACCGAAGCCATTTCTTCCACTTTTTAACATATTTTGACACCCCCATCCCAGACCCCCAGCACTTATGTCCGTATCTGTAATTGATTTCTACGAATGTCCGTCTCTCCCTCTAGACTGTAAGCTCACCGTGGGCAGGGAACGTGTCTGTTTATTCTTAAATCGGGACCCTCCCAAGAGCTCAGTAGAGTGCTCTGCAGACGGTAAGCGCTCAATAAATGCGACCGAACGAACACATTTAACACTTTTTAATGCTATTCTACCCAGGAACGGTTGAAACGTTCAGAAGCCTTCCTTCCTCACGTGTTTCTCTTAAATATCTAACCACGGTAGGTGAGTGCAGATTGGAAGCTTCTTCAGAACAGGGATCATGCCTCGTAACTCTCCTGTCCACTCCCAAGCGCTCAGTACAGTGAGAAGCAGCGTGGCTCAGTGGAAAGAACCCGGGCTTGGGAGTCAGAGGTCATGGGTTCGAATCCCGGCTCGGCCACTTGTCAGCTGTGTGACTGGGGGCGAGTCACTTCACTTCTCGGTGCCTCAGTTCCCTCATCTGGAAAATGGGGATTAACTGTGAGCCTCACACGGGACAACCTGATTACCCTGTGTCTACCCCAGGGCTTAGAACAGTGCTCTGCACATAGTAAGCGCTTAACAAATACCAACATTATTATTACAGTGTTCTGCACACCCAGTAAGCATTTACTAAATTCAATTCCAACATGATTTGCTTGTAGCTACCCCAGCGCTTAGTACAGCGCCTGACACACAGTAAGCCCGTGGCTTAGTGGCAAGAGCCCGGGTTTGGGAATCAGAGGTCGTGGGTTCATAATGTTGGTATTTGTTAAGCGCTTACTATGTGCAGAGCACTGTTCTAAGCGCTGGGGTAGACATAGGGGTTCTAATCCCGCCTCTGCCACTCATCAGCTGTGGGACCTCGGTCACTTAACTTCCCTGGACCTCAGTTCTCTCATCTGTAAAATGGGGATTAAGACTGTGAGCCCCACCTGGTTACCTCGTATATGCCCCAGCGCTTCGAACAGTGTCTGGCCTATAGTAAGCAATTAATAAATAACATTATTATAAGGATGGTTATAAATACCACAATTAATTGATTAAAATACCATAAACCCCCCTCCCCTCAAAAAAAATCACAGATTGGGCGTCAGAATGTTTCAACCTCTTTCTCTGTATAAATTTGAAAACCCTCCCGCTATTATAAAGTAATAAAGGGTGTCCTTTTATTTATTTATTTTTTAATAAAGCCTGGCCTTGAGTTCAGGCCCTTAGAATCAGCTCCTTGGCTGAGTGCCCTTGGTGTTAAATTTTCTTCAATTGTATTTCTGTCAGTGTATCATTTTTTTTTTAAGCAATGGACCCTGTAATAGCAAAGCCCTGTGCTGTCTGGAAGTGCATTTTACCAGCATGACACAAGTATTTTTCACTACAGGAGACAAACAATGATATGTATTACATGCAGCAAACATCGCCTTTGGTTCATAGGCCTCTCCTAGCGTTCATCTGTCTAAAAAAAAAATAATAATAAATCGTATCGTGTCCTGGATGGGGGTGGGAGGGAAAAGCTACTTCTTCCAATCCACTGCGCTCTCCCGAGCGTCTAGTACAGTGCTCTGCAAGCGTGGCTTAGCGGATAGAGCGTGGGTCTGAGAGTCGGAAGGACCTGGGTTCTCACTCCAGCTCCGCCACTTGCCCGCTGTGTGATCTTGGACGAATCACCTCGCTTCTCTGGCCCTCAGTTACCTCATCTGTAAAATGGGGATTAAGAATGTGAGGCCCATGTGCTGTAAACCCGGTGTGGGCAGGGATTGTCTCTATTTATTGCTGAATTGTATTTTCCAAGTGCTCAGTACAGTACTCTGCACATAGTAAGCGCTCAAACACGACTGAATGTGGGACAGGGACTGTGTCCAAACTGATTAAGTTATATCTACCTCAGCGATTAGAACGGTGCCTGGTATCCCCGTTCTGCCACTTGTCAGCCGTGTGACTGTGGGCAAGTCACTTAACTTCTCAGTGCCTCAGTTACCTCATCTGTAAAATGGGGCTTAAGATTGTGAGCCTCACGTGGGACAACCTGATTACCTGTATCTCCCCCAGCGCTTAGAACGGTGCTCGGCACCTAGTAAGCGCTTAACAAATACCAACATTATTATTATATAGTAAGTGCTTAACAAGTACTATCATTATTATTATTTTTTACCAAGTAAGTGCTCAGTAAATACCATTCATTGATTGCGAGAGAACAACAGCGGGATACATGATAACTTTCCTGCAGCAAACAATCTTTTGAATTAAAATCTGAGCTGTTTCCTGAATGCCTCTTAGGTAAGAAGCCCCTCTACGGAAGAAGTACAAAACTAAGGTCTCTGGGGAGTTCCATTCATTCATTCAATAGTATTTATTGAGCGCTTACTATGTGCAGAGCACTGTACTAAGCGCTTGGAATGGACGAATCGGTAACAGAGAGAGACAGTCCCTGCCCTTTGACGGGCTTACGGTCTAATCGGGGGAGATGGACAGACAAGAACAGTAGCAATAAATAGAATCAAGATAGCAATAAATAGAATCAAGATAGCAATAAACAGAATCAACATAGAAATAAATAGAATCAAGAATGAGTTCCATTCATTCATTCAATAGTATTTATTGAGCGCTTACTATGTGCAGAGCACTGTACTAAGCGCTTGGAATGGACAAATCGGTACATTGCCAGGCCAGCAAAATCAGGGACTCTTGGCTCTAAGAACTCCAGGTCTTCAATATTTAATATTCAATATTTATTCAGTATTTATCGAGGTCTTACTGTGTGCAGAGCACTCCAAGTGCTTGGGAGAGTGCAATATAATGATAAACAGAGACATTCCCTGCCCACGGTGAGTTTACAGTCTAGGGGGGGGAGAAAGACATCGATATAAGTAAATAAATGACAGCTAAGGACTCAAGTGGCGTGGGGCTGGGCGGGTAGGGGGAGAACAAAGGGATTAAGTCAGGGGGATGCAGGGGGATGGGAGAAGAGGAAAGGGGGGGCTTAGTCAGGGAGGAGATGGGCCTTAAATATGGTTTTGAAAGGTGAAGAGAGGAATTGTCTGTGGGATTTGAGGAGGGAGGGCGTCCCAGGCCGGAGGCTGGACGTGGGCCAGGGGTCGGCGGCGAGCCGGGCGAGCCGGAGGCCCAAGGAGATTGTTAGCGGCGGCAGAGGAGCGGAGCGTGAGGGCCGGGAGGGAGCAGGAGAGAAGGGACGTGAGGGAGGAGGGGGCCGGGGGATGGAGGCCTTTAAAGCTAACGATGAGGAGTTTTTGTTTGATGTGGAGGTGGATGGGCAACCACTGGAATCTTTTCAAGAATCCCGGCTCTGCCACTTGTCAGCCGTGTGACTGTGGCCAAGTCACTTCACTTCTCTGCGCCTCAGTTACCTCATCCTTACAAGGGGGATCAAGAGTGTGAGCCCCCCGTGGGACAATCTGATTCCCCCGTATCTCCCCCAGTTCTTAGAACAGTGCTCTGCACGTAGTAAGCGCTTAACAAATACCAACATTATTATTATTATCATTATTAAGGGGGTGACACGTCCTGAATTTTTTTTGTAGGAAAAAGATCCGGGCAGTAGAGTCAAGTATGGACCGGAGTGGGGAGAGGCAGAAGGCAGGGAGGTCAGCGAGGAGGCCGATGGAGTTATCCAGTTGGGAGAGGATGAGTGACTGGATTAATGTGGTAGCACATGGATGTAGAGGAAAGGGCAGGTTTTACTGTTGTTGTGAAAGTGGGACTGACAGGATTTTATGATGGATTGCATTTATTCATTCAATAGTATTTATTGAGCGCTTACTACGTGCAGAGCACTGTACTAAGCGCTTGGAGTGTACAAATCGGCAACAGATAGAGACGGTCCCTGCCCTTTGGCGGGCTTACGGTCTAATCGGGATGGGTCGATTGAAAGAAAACACGTCACCCTGCTTCAAACACAACTCCAACCATTCCAGCCATCTGAGGAAGACCATGAGAGGTAGGCTTTTCCCATCTAATTCCCAGGAAAATCGTCCAATTAATCGATAGCTTTTATGAGATGCAGCATGGCTTAGTGGAAAGAACCGGGCTTGGGAGTCAGAGGTGGTGAGTTCTAATCCCGGCTCCGCCACTTGACAGCTGTGTGACTTTGGGCAAGTCACTTAATTTATCTGTGCCTCAGTTCCCTCATCTGTAAAATGGAGATTAAGACTGTGAGCCCCATGTGGGACAATCTGATAACCTTGCATCTATCCCAGTGCTTAGAACAGTGCTCGGCACATAGTAAGTGCTTAACAAATACCATTATTATTATTACGGAGCGCTTATTTTTTGAAAGCACTTTTCCAAGAGGCCTTCTGTAACTAAGCCCTCATTTCCTCTTCTCCCATTCCTTTCCGCGTCATTCCCGCTCTTGGATTTGCAAGCTTTATTCACCCCCTCCCTAAGCCCCAAAACTTCTTATGTCCATATCCATCATTTATTATATCTATTGATATTCTATGTATAAAAATAATGATGTATTTGTTAAGCGCTTACTATGTGCCAAGCACTGGTCTAAGCACTAGGGTAGATACAAGGTAATCAGGCTGTCCCACGTGGGACTCACAGTCTTAATTCCCATTTTACAGATGAGGTCACTGAGGCCCAGAGAAGTGAAGTGACTTGCCCAAAGTCACACAGCTGACAAGTGGCGGAGTTGGGATTAGAACCCAAGACCTCTGCCTCCCAAGCCCAGCCTCTTTCCACTATGCCACGCTGCTTCTTCATTCTATTATTCTGTATTATATTCTGTATTTTATTAATATTCTATCCACCATCTAGACTATAAACATGTGCTCGTTGTGGGCAGATAACGCGTCTATCAACTCTATTATAGCGTATTCTCCCAAGCTCTTAGTACGGTGCCCTGCACATAGTAAGTGCTCAATAAATTTGATCGATTTATTGATCGATTACTGGGTGCAGAGCACTGGAATAAACACTTGGAAGAGTCCAGTGAATCGTAGTCAGCAGATACGTTCCGGGCCCAGTGTCGAGCACTTTCACCACCTTCTGCCTCCGGCCCGGAAGGCCCTCCCGCCTCAAATCCCACAGACGATTCCTCTCTCCCACTTCAAAGCCTTATTGAAAGCCCATCTCCTCCAAGAGGCCTTCCCTGACTAAGCCCCCCTCTCCTCTTCTCCCACTCCCTTTTGCGTCACCCCGCTTTGCTCCCTTTATTCATCCCCCCCTCCCAGCCTCACAACACTTATGTCCTTATCCATCATTCATTCATTTGTATTCATGTGTGTCTCCCTCTCTAGACTGTCACTTGTCAGCTGTGTGACTGTGGGCGAGTCACTTCACTTCTCTGTGCCTCAGTTACCTCATCTGTAAAATGGGGATTAAGAATGTGAGCCTCACGTGGGACAACCTGATGACCCTGTATCTACCCCAGTGCTTAGAACAGTGCTCTGCACATAGTAAGCGCTTAACAAATACAAATAATAAGAATATTATTATTAATCTCGTTGTAGGCAGGGAATCTGTCTACTAACTCTTTAATATCGTGCTTCCCAAGTGCTTAGTACAGTGCTCTGCGCACAGTAAGTCCTAAATAAATACAATTGACTACAAATCCATAGAATCCATAGAATCCATTCAGTCGATGGTATTTATTGAGCGCTGACTATGTGCAGAGCACTGTACTAAGCGCTTGGAATGTACAATTCGGCAAAAGATAGAGACAATCCCTGCCCAATAACGGGCTCACAGTCTAAACGGCCTGAACCTAAGAAGACATACACCCAACCAAAAATGAATACTGGCAATAGCGTTAAATGTGATCACGTAATTCTGCTACCTAGGCAGCACACCGATCGGCGATGCGATGATTGATGGGGAAGTGGAAAACCGAATCAAGAAGGCCAGCACATCCTTTAGGATGTGGTAGCAGGCTCCAGACTAGACTACAGGCATCCAGACCTGGAGTGCTGTCCGGCCTTCACCCAGACGCCACGTCCAACTTCTCCCTCCACCGATTCCACCCCAGTCACTGATGGGCCAGATCCACTATTAGACGGTGAGACAAGATGGTGGACGAGGGAGCCTGGGGTATCGTCAGTCTTCCAGCATCGACGCCGCACTTATCTTACACACAGATATAGCGGGCCGGGGCCGGGTGCAGAAGGAGCCACAGCGGGAGGCCCAAACAGCCGCTGGACGGAGCACAAATTGGGAACCTGAAAACATGGCTTTTCACCCGACGTCCCATCCTCCAAGCTCAACGGGGCTTGTTCAAACACCTCCTCAACCCCACCTACTCCAACAAGCCTTCATCATCCCAATTCAGACTAATAACTGTGGTATTTAGTAAACGCTTAGGGTGTGCAAGGCTACTGAACGTTTGGGTGGATACAGGCACATCAGGTTGGACACAATCCCTGTCCCACATGGGGCTCACATTCTCATGCCCCATTTTACAGATAAGGTAACCGAGGTACAGAGAAGTGATTTGTCCAAGGTCACGGAGCAGACAAGTGGAGGAGACAGGATTAGAACCCACGACTTTCTGACTCCCAGGCCCTATCCTCTGCGCCATGTGCTTCATGTCAGCCAGCTTGGAATGCAAACTCCTTTCAGGGAGGGAAATGCGTTTTATACTTCTGCTGTAATAATAATGCTGATAAGAATAATAACAGCATTTAAGTGCTTATTATGTGCAAAGCACTGTCCTCAGTGCTGGGGTAGATACAAGGCAAGCAGGTTTTCCCAAGTGGGGCAAAACCCATTTTACAGATGGGGTAACTGAGGCACAGAGAAGTTAAACAACTGCTAAGTGGCAGAACCGGGATTAAAACCCACAACCTCTGACTCCCAAGCCCGGGCTCTTGCCATTAAGCCATGCTACTACTCATAATGGCATTTATTATTTCTCTATGCTAAACTCTTTCTTCCAATCCTGAGCTGCGACAATGGGAAAACAAAGATTTCTGATCTTCTTGCTGAGTTGCCTCATTATCGGCATTGGGTAAAAGCTCCCAGAGCCTCAATCTCGTGAAATCTGTTTACTACCACGCAGCATCGTAAAACCTGAGTTTAAAAGCCCTTTTCCTCCCTGTCTTTTTTGTTTTCTGTGTGTCCTTCCTCAAGGGCTTATCACCCGTGAGACCCACTTATGACAGGTCTCAAGAAGAACATTTTTAAATGCTCTAACCTGGAAAATTCCAGCTGCCTGCAATAAGCCCCGGCATGTCTAGAACCATTATCTATAATTCGGGGTGAACTAGAATTCCTGAAAAGCTGACCCTTTTCTGGAGCGCATTTGCCTGAAATGTTCCTTTCTCTCGATTTTGCCTCGGCTCTTGTGGAAAGAGCCTGGGGTTGGGGGTCAAAATCCCGGATTCCAGTCCCAGTTCCGCCCTGCCCTGCTGGGTGACTGTGGGCAAATCGCTTAACCTCTCTGAGCCTCCATTACCTCATCTGTAAAGTGGGGACAAGTTGCCTGCTCTCCTTCCCTCTTAGACTGTGAGCGAACGTTGGACAGGGATTGTTTGTGGGCAGAAAATGTGTCTGTATATTATTACACTATATTCTCCCAAACGTTTAGCATATTGTTCTGCACACAGTAAGTGCTCAAGAAATATGATTGAATGAATGACCGCTATACTGTACTTTCCAAGCGCTTAGTACAGTGCTCTGCACCTGGTAAACGCTCAATAAATACAATTGAATGAATGAATAAGCACTCAAATATGAATGAATAATAATAATAATAATAATAATGTTGGTATTTGCTAAGCACTTACTACGTGCAGAGCACTGTTCTAAGTGCTGGAGTAGACACAGGGGAATCAGGTTGTCCCACGTGGGGCTCACAGTCTTAATCCCCATTTTACAGATGAGGCAACTGAGGCACAGAGAAGTGAAGTGACTTGCCCACTGTCACACAGCTGACAAGTGGCAGAGCTGGGATTCGAACCCATGACCTCTGACTCCAAAGCCCGTGCTCTTTCCACTGAGCCACGCTGCTTCTCTGAATGTTATATGTCCTCTCCCAAGCGCTCAGTACAGTGTCCTGCACCAGTAAACACTCAATAAATACAATGAACTGACTGTATAAGATACGACTTCAGTGCTTGCATAGGGTTCTGGGACTTTGGAAGAGCTTAATATAATAATAATGATGACGAGAATAATAAGAGTAATAATTATTACTATTCCATCTCACACTAGAAGGCTCAAACCAGAAGAGTACACCGGCTCAAGCTCCAATACATATGATAGGCACTTAATAGGGTGTTTTGGATGATAATAATAATAATAATGTTGGTATTTGTTAAGCGCTTACTATGTGCAGAGCACTGTTCTAAGCGCTGGGGTAGACACAGGGGAATCGAGTTGTCCCACGAGGGGCTCACAGTCTTAATCCCCATTTTACAGATGAGGTAACTGAGGCCCAGAGAAGTGAAGTGACTTGCCCCCAGTCACACAGCCGACAAGTGGCAGAGCTGGGATTCGAACTCATGACCTCTGACTCCAAAGCCCGTGCTTTTTCCACTGAGCCACGCTGCTTCTCATGAAATAAGGTTTTTGGAGGCATCTGTCGATTGCAAAGTACGCGGATTTTTAATATTCAATCCGCGCTGCTTCAAACTAAAGCCTCGAACGGGCCTGAAAGGAGACTGAAATCGATCCACAGTCACCTCAGAGGAGGCAGCCCGTCTCTAATCTCTTGCCACAAGCCTGTCTTAAAAGGTGGGCCACCTGACTGCCCGCCCCGTCCCAAGGCAGAGGGGCAGGGGGAGGGGTGGAGAGGAAGCCGGGAAAGGAAGGAGCTGGAAAACTATGTGCGGGAGAAGCGGGAGAGAAAGCTTCGTGCCAGGAAAACGTCGCCGACGGTGAGAACTGAAACTGGGTGGGGAGAAACGGATGACTCTGAGCGTGACTTTCTTATTTGAAAGTGCCCTGCCACTTGTCCGCTGTAAGACTTTGGGTATGTCACTTTACTTCCCTGTGCCTCGGTTACCT
The DNA here is from genome assembly GCF_004115215.2 of Ornithorhynchus anatinus. Taxonomy (NCBI): domain Eukaryota; kingdom Metazoa; phylum Chordata; class Mammalia; order Monotremata; family Ornithorhynchidae; genus Ornithorhynchus; species Ornithorhynchus anatinus. Next base: position 167,379,281 of record NC_041729.1, read on the forward strand.
CAGTTGGGGATTAAGACTGTGAGACCCACGTGGGACAACCTGATTACACTGTATCTACCCCAGTGCTTAGAACAGTCTTCGACACATAAATACCACCATCATCATCCTCATTAAAGAAGCAGCGTGCCATGGTGGGTAGAGCCGAGGCCTGCGAGTCAGAAGGTTATGGGTTCTAATCCCAGCTCCGCCACTTGCCTGTTGTGTGACCTTGGGCGAGTCACTTCCCTTCTCTGGGCCTCAGTGACCTCATCTGTCAAATGGGATTGAAGACTGTGAGCCTCACGTGGGACAGGAAGACAACTCCTCCAAGAGGTCTTTCCAGACTAAGCCCCCCTTCCCTCTCCTCCCACTCCCTTCTGCGTCACCCTGAATTTTTCCTTTTGTTCTTCCCCCATCCCAGTCCCACACCACTTACGTCTGTATCTCTCATTTATTGATTCCTATGCACATCTGTCTCCCCCTCTAGACCATAATCTCGTTGTGGGCCAGAATATATCTGTTTATTGGTCTATTGTATTCTCCTAAGTTAGTAGTACAGTGCTCCGCACACAGTGAGTGCTCAATAAATATAACCAAAGCAGAGTGGCTCAGTGGCAAGAGCCCCGGTTTGTGTATCAGAGGTCGTGGTCTCTAATCCCAACTCCGCCACTTGTCAGCTGTGTGACTTTGGGCAAGTCACTCAACTTCTCTGTGTCTCAGTTACCTCATCTGTAAAATGGAGATCAAGACTGTGAGCCCCATGTGCTTTAGATTAAGCTACATTTTGATATTCCAACTTGACAGGCTTGTGTCTATCCGAGTGCTTAGAACAGTGCTTGGCTCATAGTAAGTGCTTAACGAATGCCGTTATTATTATTATTATTAAAATGGGGATTAAGTCTGAGAGCCCCACATGGGAAAACGTGATTACCTTGCCTCCCCAGAGCTTAGAACAGCGCTTGGCACATAGTAGGTGCTTAAATACCAATATTATTATTATTATTGAGGAAGCAGAGGCAGGAGTGAGAGAGAGCCTTATGCCAAGTTTTGCTCCAGAAAGATGGAGACGGAGAGAGGCTGTTGGATTCATTCATTCAGTAGTGTTTATTGAGCGCTTACTGTGAGCGGAGCACTGTACTAAGCGCTTGATGTGGGGAAGAAGGGCTTCCAGGCCTGAGGAAACCGAGTGAGCAGTGAGAAGGAGAGGAGAGAGCAAGGAACAACCAGAAGCAAAGTCTTTTTGCAGGCGGCCACTTACAGTGGCCACCTTTTTTTTCCTCTCATTTCCTTTTCCAAACCAAAAGAGGAAATCTGAATCAAATCCCAGTGTTTTCCCCTCAGTTATTTTTCTCTCTTTCAATGCAGTTCTCATTTTCACCCATCCCAGGGATTGGGACCAGGAAAAAGTGAAAAGATGAAGATTAAATAGCAACAAACCCCACTCTTCTAAATGTATTACACCCCCAATATTGTTTTTCTTACGGGTTAAAAAAAAAAAAGAAGTGATTTCCCTCTGAATTTTCCTCACTGCATTTAGTTAAAAAGAAAAAAAAAAGGAGCTGGGATCTTCAATGTTGTTCAGCTCCGAAGTACGCAGCATTCATTCCGTGAAATTTTCCAAGCTATTTCCAGCGCCCGTACGTGAAAATTTGACAATTGAATGCAGTGAGACTTTGGTTTTCCTTTCTGCATCTTGAATCCTCTCAAAATAGAGTATTTAATTATTGCTGATTGATCCTTCGGGACCTTTCCTCCCTGTTGCCGGCCAGTGTAGACTCTCAAAGTAACCAAAAGTCAGCTCTTTCTTGGAGTTCTGTGCATCTGTGATGTGCTCAAGAAACAAGTAGAACAGTTGCCATTTGTAAATGCTTCCAGAAGCACTTAATTCTAAATATACTTGCAAAAGCAGAGTTTGATTGCCTGCAAGAGGTATCTACCGCAACCATCTGATGTTCAAAACAGCTCCACAGCCCCAAGGGAAGAAAACTGAAAAGATGCACCTAACAACTCTGTTAACATCGGATTCTCCCAAGCGCTTAGTCCAGTGCCCTGCACACAGTAAGTGCTCAATAAATACCACCGATGGACTGATAAGTACTCTATCTCTCAAAAAGAAATTATATGTCATTTATGACACTAAAGAAAAGAATATGCAGAATTCGACGACTCCTACCTGCAGAAATCCTGCTCTAAGAATTAAGAAAATGTTTAGGGGACAATTGAGAATTCCCTGAGTCGAAGAACCAGGATAGATGCGGCTGTTGATAAGTTAAACTCTAAGACGGGTGATAAAATTATACGTTCGATGGGAAAGATTGCCAGTGAATATTAGAATGGTTCTTTTATTTTTTGGTAAGCTCGAAACACCATTTCCCCCTTCCCCGGCCCACAAAATCCATTTCTGTTTCTCCTAAACATTACGTGAGGAGGTTTTCTTCTCAGATAGATATTCCAAGCTAAGCCTGAATTATATTTTTTTAATCTAATTTATGAAATAGATACCATAGTGTCATTTTCCTTTTTCTAGCAAGTTAAGAGTTGATTTATCCATTCAGAAAATCTCAACTTTATTTCTCTGGTCCTCAGTTTCCTCAACTGTAAAATGGAATACTTAGACTGTGAAGCCCCTGTGGGATAGGGACTGTGTCCATCCCGATTAACTTGTATTAAATTGTATTAACTGATTAACTATATTAGAGAAGCAGCATGGTTTAGTGGAAAGAGCCCAGATTTGGGAGTCAGAGGTCGTGGGTTCTAACCCCGGCTCTGCCACTTGTCAGCTGTGTGACTTTGGGCAAGCTAAATTTCTCTGTGCCTCAGTTACCTCAATTGTAAAATGGGGATTAAGACCGTGAGCCCCACGTGGAACAACCTGATTACCTGTATCTACCCCAGCGCAGAGAACAGTGCCTGGCCCATAGTAAGCGCTTAAATACCATCATTATCATTACTATTATACCTCCTCCAACCATTAGTAATAATAATGTTGGCATTTGTTAAGCGCTTACTATGTGCAGAGCACTGTTTTAAGCGCTGGGGTAGATACAGGGTCAGCAGGTTGTCCCACGTGAGGCTCACAGTTAATCACCATTTTACAGATGAGATAACTGAGGCCCAGAGAAGCGAAGTGACTCGCCCACAGTCACACAGCTGACAGGTGGCAGAGCTGGGAGTCGAACCCATGACCTCTGACTCCGAAGCCCAGGCTCCTTCCACTGAGCCACGCTGCTTCCCATTAAAGGAAATGGGAACAGAAAGTTAACTCAAAGGGATTCACTGCTAAAGATTGTACATTCCAAGGGCTTAGTACAGTGCTCTGCACAGAGTAAGCACTCAATAAATACTATTGAATGAATGAAGAAATGCATTATTACAAACCTATCCCATTAATCTCCTTGTTGAGGTTTTCTTGTACCAAAAAAAAAAAAAAAGTTTTATATGGTTAAGACCCATCAGCTCGAAAACATGGGCGACCTCTAATTTTTTTATTGGAATAAGCTGGGCACGCGAATCAAATCCATAAACAATTTTGCATTTTAAACAGCTCCTTTCTCCGCACCGTCCACTTGGAGAACTCTGAAATGATTTTCACATAAGCCGAATAGTATTCACAACCTCAAACAACTAAAGCCGCAACTTTAAAAGAAAGAAGATCGTATTCGCCAAAACAGACCCATTTCCTTAGCTCGTGGACCCGCATTCCAGGCCAGGTGATGGACAGGGAGGAGCTATTAAAACACAGCGTGTGGATTTATTTGTACCCGGACCCCAATTTCGTTCCGATAGGTGTGAAGGAGAGTGAATTTATAGCCAGCGTCCGGTTGGGTAGGTCATCTTGAAATGAACACTCTAAGCTGGGATCGTAATTATTTCTGCCGTCCCATTTTCCCAGTTACCTTTCCGACTTTCAGGCCGGGGAAAGGAGGCGGGTGGAGGTACGACATGCAGTCGGGCAGAAAGCTTTTACACGGTGCGAGGGGCTACTGAATCTGGAGCCAGGAACGGGGTGTTCTCTTTCTCCACAAGAAAATTATTTCCGCTTCCCTCCGAGGGCTGGTACAGGGGGAACAATTGATTTCGGCCACTCTCCCACCAGATATCCCAGTCCGTTTCCCCGCTATGCGGGGTTTTCTAAGCAACGAATGGCAGTATACAGAGACAGAGTACTAGCTTAATGTTTAGGAACACTCCACGAATGAGAAGTTGGCAGGTTTAAAGAAAACACAATTGCCTGAAAGCGAGTGGCAAAGGCCGATTCTACTCGCTCGTTCCGAGTTGTGTAGCAGAGAGTCTATAGCGCTCTGCTTTAGGGGTCGCTACACAGCACCGGGATATTCACTCCAACCGTCTAATTGACTGTCCGTTAAGTAGGCAGATCCATTTTGACTTCTCAGTGGATTTAACTGAGCAGAATATTCCTATTGAGCAGGAACTCCTCAAACTCCTCACCTCCGCCAAACTAATTCTCTTCCCCTCTTCAAATACCTACTTAGAGCTCACCTCCTCCAAGAGGCCTTCCCACACTGAGCTTCCCCTTTTCCCTCTGCTCCCTCTGCTGCCCCTCTATACCCCCCTTCACCTCCCCTCAGCTAAGCCCTCTTTTCCCCCCTTTCCCTCTGCTCCTCCCCCTCTCCCTTCCCCTCCCCTCAGCACTGTGCTCGTCCGCTCAATTGTATATATTTTTAATACCCTATTTATTTTGTTAATGAGACGTACATCACCTTGATTCCATTTATTGCTATTGTTTTAATGAGTTGTACATCCCCTCGATTCTATTTATTGCTACTGTTTTTGTCTGTCTCCCCCGATTAGACTGTAAGCCCATCAATGGGCAGGGACTGTCTCTATCTGTTGCCGATTTGTACATTCCAAGCGCTTAGTACAGTGCTCTGCACATAGTAAACGCTCAATAAATACGATCGAATGAATGAATGAACTAGGTCCCCTATCAGGGTGGCGCCTGGAGAGTTTCCAATCCTCTACCGGTCTTGACTACGGGAGGGAGAGTGAATCAGAGGCCTGTCCATTCCATTCCTAGATTGGCCAGCGGCTGGCGAGCGGCTGGCCGTCGGCTACAAGCCAAAACTCCCCCGTGCTGGGCAGCAGCGGCCCGGGAGAGAGTCGAGGGCGGAGACTCAAGTTGACTGCACGTAAGGAGGCGATGGTAAACCGCTTCCCGGTTTTTCCCAAGAAAACTCTACGGATCCACCACCAGAACCACTGCAGATGGAGGAGGGGCATTACGGGAGAGATGTGTCCTTGGCGTCGCTACGGGTCAGGCACGGCTCGACGGCAAAAGACGAGAGGAGGAAAGTTACTGATCATAATACCATCAGGGGAAATTAGCGTTTTAAAAAAAAAAAAAATAAGACCCTCCATTTTCGTCCTCCGGACGAAAAGCATTGGTTAGGGTGGAACGGTTGGATGGCAGACCCTGAGAGTGGATAGATTTCATCTGAACACCCGTAATTCCCACAGAACGCTGATAAACGCTGAGAGCCGTCAACTACAGTCATCTGGAAACTCACGCTGAACAGGACGAGGCATGTGTTAGGGATTTTGAGGAGTTAACGTGGAGATGTCAACGCCCGTTGGCTCAGCCTACAAAGTTCTTAAATATACAGCCTGTCGCAATTTCTGTTAAATGCTGGAGGGCCTTGGGAAAGGATGGGGGTGGGGATCCTAGATCCGAAAGAATCTTGTTCTATCAAGCAGTCACTGGGAATTACTGAGCTTTTTCCGAGCGGAGAACGGTCGGTCATGTTTCCTGAGCGCTTTCTGTGTTTTGAGCACTGTATTAAGCGATGGCGCTTAGAACGGTGCTTGGCACATAGTAAGCGCTTAACAAATACCATGATTATTATTTCAATAGAACAATCTAACAGACACATTCTCTGCCCACAAAGAACTTACGGTCCAAAACACTGTACTAAGCACTTGGGAGAGTAAATATAACAGAGTTGGTAGACACATTCTCTGCCCACAGTGAGCTTATTACAGTCTAAAGGGAGAAGGAGCGTGGCTCAGTGGAAAGAGGCCGGGCTTGGGAGTCAGATGTGGATTCTCATCCCGGCTCTGCCACTTGTCTGCTGTGTGACCTTGGGCGAGCCACTTCACTTCTCGGTGCCTCAGTGACCTCATCTGGAAAATGGGGACGAAGACTGTGAGCGCCACGTGGGACAACCTGGTTACCTAGTATTTACCCCAGCGCTTAGAAGAGTGCTTGGCACCTAGTGAGCGCTTGACAAATACCATCATTATAAGCACTTTGTACAGTGCTCGGCAGACAGGAAGTGCTCAGTAAATACGACTGAATGAATAAAGGAATAATTTATGAGTAGGTATGGAACGAAAACCAAATGCCCAAAGGGCTCTTTAAAATGAGGATTAAGATTGTGAGCTCCATGTGAGACAAGGAATGTGTCCATCGTGATTAACCTGTATCTACCCCGGTGCTCAGTACGATGCCTGGCACATAGTAAGTGCTTAAATACCTTCAATAACAAGCAACAGGTATTGCAACCCCATTTTGCAGATGAGGAAACTGGGGTACAGAAAAGTGAAGTGACTTGCCTAAGGTCACACAGCAGACGAGTGGCGGATCCGAGACTAGAACCCAGATCCTTTGACTCCCAGGCCGGGAAGCAGCATAGCTTAGTGGAAAGAGCTCGGGCTTGGGAGTCAGAGGTCGTGGCCACTCATCAGTTGTGTGACTTTGGACAAGTCGCTTCATTTTTCTGTGCCTCAGTTCCCTCATCTGTCAAATGGGGATGAAGACTGTGAGCCCCATGTGGGACAACCTCATGGCCTTGTATCTATCACAGCGCTTAGAGAACAGTGCTTGGCACAGAGTAGGCACTTAAAAACCATCGTTATTATTATTATTACATGCCAGATGCTGTAGCTTAGGTAGTAACTGCTTAATAGATACCACAATTATTATTATTATTACCAAGCACTTATTCTATGTGCTGTGGTAATAATAATAATGGCATTTGTTTCGTGCTTATTACGTGCCAAGCACTGTTCTAAGCACTGGGGGGATAAAGGTAATCGGGTTGTCCCTCGTGGGGTTCACAGTCTTCATCCCCATTTTACAGATGAGGTCACTGGGGCCCAGAGAAGTGAAGTAACTTGCCCAAAGTCACACAGTTGACAAGTGGCGGAGGCAGGATAAGAACTCATGACCTCCGGCTCCCAAGCCCGGGCTCTTTCCACGCTGCTTCTTCCGTGAAACCGCCGCACCGGAAATCGGATTTGCTCTATAAAACCAACACCTTGGTGGGGACGAGGGGGTGGAAGGCCCTCGTCTAATCAACCTGCAACAGTTTTAGGGGGAAATGAGGCCGGGGGAGGGAGAAGGAGAGGAAGCATCCCCGGGGAGACGAGCCCCTACGTCGACTGCAAGAAGGGATGGTGAAATGATCGACCAAACCACGACAGGGCTCGGAAAATCTGGAGGAGCGCCCACCTTGGGCTCAGCGCTGCTTAAGAGTGGCGGTTTGACTTCTTCCTCCTCCTCCTCCTCCGGTGCCCAGTGCCAAGGTAGATTCAAGGTAATCCCTGCGGGGCTCACAGTCTCAATCTCCATTTTCCAGATAAGGGAAATGAGGCCCAGAGAAGTGAAGTGACTGGCCCAAGGTCACACAGCAGACAAGTGGCAGGGCCGCGATTAGAACCCATGTGCCTCCTTGTTTCGTTTTGTTGTCTGTCTCCCCCGTTCTGGATCGTGAGCCCGCTGTGGGTGGGGATTGGCTCTATCTGTTCCTGAATTGTACTTTCCAAGCGCTTAGTAGAGGGCTCTGCACACAGTAAGCGCTCAAGAAATACGATCGAACGAAAGAATGATATGCTGACGCCCAGACCCGAGTTCTATCCACCAGGCCACATTCCCTGCCCATAAGGAGCTTGAGGTCTGGAGGGGGAAAAGAATTCCTCCAGAATTCCTCACCCATCTTGAGTCTGCCACGGGTCTCGTCTGTCACTCAATTATCCAGTCGATGACAGTGGAAGAGGCCCAATTTGAAAGAATGTTCAGATCGACAGGTGCAATGCTGGGGAGAGAACATGTGGACTCTCTATTCGTCATGTATATGTATCTACCTGCACACATACAAGCAGTGTGGCTCAGTGGGAGTCAGAGGTCGTGGGTTCTAATCCCCGCTCCGCCACGTGTCAGTTGTGTGAGCTGGGGCAAGTCACTTTACTTCTCTGGGCCTCGGTTCCCTCATCTGGAAAATGGGGATGAAGACTGTGAGCCCCGCGTGGGCGTGGAATCTACCCCAGATAAACTTGTATCTACCCCAGTGCTTAGAATAGTGCTTGGCACATAGTAAGCGCTTAACAAATACCATCATCATCATCATTAAAGCAGCAGCCTGGCATAATGGGTAGAGCCCGGGCCTGGGAGCCAGAAGGGTTTAATTCCAGTCCCGCCACTTGTCTGCTGTGGCACCTTGGGCGACTCACTTCACTTCTCTGGGCCTCAGGGACCTCATCTGCAAAATGGGGATGAAGACTGTGAGCCCCATGTGGGACAACTCGATAATCTTGTATCTTTCCCAGCACTTAGTACAGTGCTTGGCACATAGTGAGTGCTTAAATACCATCATTATTATTAGAACAAAACACACACACTCACTCTTAGAATTTAGGCACCGCTGATGGAAAAATTCACTCACCTATGAGAAGAGATGTGACTAAAATTCAATTTAGTAACCCCGGTCCTGAGCGCATAATAATGATGTTATCAATAATATGGCAGTATATTTAATATATTTTGAATATTTCAAATAATAATACACACACACAAGAAAAAGTCTATGCTTTGTTGAGATTTAGTGAACGTGAATCTTAAAACCAGAAGTATTGTGTCCTAAAACCAGTTTTCAGCTTGGTTTCCCGGGGCAGAGAAAGGCAGGGAGAATTTACCCCAAAGAAAAATACTGGCAATCCCACTTATGCCTCACCACCCTCATCCCAGTTATTTATAAAGTACAAAGCTCACCTTCTAGTAGAATAATGATAAAAAAAAATCTGTTAATCACGTTCTATGAGTCAGGCACTATTCCCAGCTCTAGGTTAGACACAAGGTAATCAGGTCCCACATGGGGCTCAGTCTTAATCCCCATTTTACAGATGAGGGAACTGAGGCACAGAGAAGTTAGGTAATTACCCAAGGTCACACAGCAGACGAGGAGAGGAGCCAGAATTAGAAACCAGGTCGTCCTGACTGCCAGGCACTTCCCTCTAGGCTGAAAGCTCATTGTGGGCAGGCAGTATGTCAGTTTACTGTTGCACTGTACTCTCCCTAGCAATCAGTACAGTGCTCTGCACAGAGTAAGCGCTCAGTGCTTACAACTGACAGACTGGGAGGCTCCTGAGGGACAAAGACTATGTACCTACCCTAGTGCAAAAAGTACTACTCAATAAATAATAATAATGTTGGTATTTGTTAAGTGCTTACTATGTTCTAAGCGCTGGGGCAGATACAGGGTAATCAGGTTGTCCCACATGAGGCTCAAAGTCTTCATCCCCATTTTACAGATGAGGGAACTGAGGCACAGAGAAGTTAAGTGACTTGCTCAGAGTCACACAGGTGACAAATGGCAGAGCTGGGAATCGAATCCATGACCTCTGACTCCCAAACCCAGGCTCTTTCCATTGAGCCAAACTGCTTCTCTAGCGCTTAATAGACTGCAAATGCTTAGTACAGTGCTCTGCACACAGTAAGCTCTTAATGAATACAATTGAATGAATAATACTAATAATTATAATAATAAAATAGAAGCCCCAAGCTTCCATTTCTAGGACCAGAATAATAATAAAAAAGTGTTTGTGCCCTTTCACATTACCGAGGTCAAATTTTCTCCTCACAACATCTCTGGGAATGTGGAAAGGGAGGTAGAATCATCCCCATTTTGCCTCTGAGGAAACTGAGGTCCAGAGAAGTTAAGGGGTTTAGCCCCACGTGTCTAACCCAATCTGCTTGAATTCACCCCAGCGCTTAGTACAGTGAGTGGAGCATAGTTAAGCGCTTAAATACCGCAATTATTATTTTTAATTATTATGATTAGCCCAAAGCCACACAGAGGGTGAAGTGACCTTCAACTCCGAGATCTGATTTCTCTTGTCTACCCCACGAGGGTTTTCCAGCAAGGATCGCCTGCAGGATTCAAGTTATGAAATGAAAACCCTTCCCTCTCCTGACGACCCAAATCAATCCATGGCATGGATGGATGGAGGGTTTCCCGTGTGCAGAGCCCTGGACTAAGCATTTGGGAAAGTACAACAGAGATGGGAGATGTAATCCCTGCCCCTCAAACACTTACAGTCCACAGAGCTGTTCTGGGCCTGCATCTCAGTTTCCTGTTACAGCTTGTCCTAATATAATCATAATGGTATTGGTTAAGTGCTTACTATGTGCTGAGCACTGTTTTAAGCGCTGGGGTAGATACAGGGTCATCAGATTGTCCCACGAGGGGCCCACAATTTTTTTTTAATCCCCATTTTTACAGATGAAGTTAAGTGACTTGCCCAATGTCACACAGCAGACGCAGGATTAGAATCCATGACCTCTGACTCCCAGGCCCGTGCCCTTTCCACTAAGCCACGCTGCTTCTCTAATGGTTAAAGCCCAGGCCTGGGCATCAGAAGGACCTGGGTTCTAATCCTGACTCCCCCACTTGCCTGCTGTGTGACCTGAGGCAAGTCACTTCTCAGTGCCTCGGTTTCCTCAACTGTAAAATGGGGATTCACAGCTCTTCTCCGTCCGACTGGACTGTGAGTCCCATGAGGGGCAGGGACTGTGCCCCATCTTATTTAACGTCTATTTACGCCCAAAGCAGGCCCTTAAATATCGTAAGAAAATGGGAAAACACTCGGATAAGCACGGAATGGTGGATTCCCTTCATCCTCGCTAAGCTGTGAGAGAAATTTCTCCTCAAGATTTTGCGGTCCATGTAGACGACACCACCATCCTTTCTGTCTCTCAAGCCCGTAATCTTGGCCTTATCCTCGACTCTTCACTCTCATTCAACCCACAAATGCCATCAATCGCGAAATCCTGTCGGTTTCACTTCAGTGCTTAGAACAGTGTTTGGCACCTAGGAAGCACTTATCCGATAGCGTAGTTATTATCTAACCTTCTCAACATTGCTAAAATCCACGCTTTCCTTCTCTGTCCAAATCGCTGCCACATTAATCCAAGCACTCATCCTCTAGGGCCTGGATGACCGCGTCGGCCTCCTCTCCGACCGCCCGGCCTCCTGCCTCTCCCCACGCCAGTCAGTGGGGATTCATTCAGTCGTATTTATTGAGCGCTCACTGTGTGCAGAGCACTGTGCTAAGCGCTTGGGAATGTACAATTCGGCGACGGATAGAGACAATCCCTGCCCAACGACGGGCTCGCAGTCTAGAAGGGGGAGACAGGCAACAAAACAAGTAGACGGGCGTCAAACCCCTCAAAATAAATAGAATCACACTTCACTCTGCTGCCCGGATCATTATTCTACTAAAACGTTCAGTCCACGTTTCCTCACTCCTCAAGAACCTCCGGTGGTTGTGAGAAGCAGCGTGGCTTAGTGGCTTAGGTTCGATCCATTATGCCACGCATTTGTCAGCTGTATTTGTCAGCGCCTAATATAGTGCCTGGCCCATAGTAAGCGCTTAACCAATACCATAATAATGAATTATCAAGTGCTTATTCTGTGCCAGAAACTGCATTCAGGGCTGGGCTGAATACAAGCAAATCGGATTGTACCCACTCCCTGTCCCACGGGGTGCTCACAGGTTTCCACCCCCATTTTCCAGATGAGGTGACTGAGGCCCAGAGAAGCGAAGCGACCTGCCCCAGGTCACCCCGCCGACAAGCGGTGGAGCCGGGATTTGAACCCAGGAGCACCTAACTCCCAGGTCCGGGTTCTACCCAGTAATTATAGTAATGATGGTATTTGTTAAGCGCTAACTATGTGCCAAGCACTGTTCTAAGCGCTGGGGACGGAGGGGGGTGTTGTCCCACGAGGTGTTGTAATCCCCCTTTTTATGATAAATGTAAAAATAATCAATTAATGGTAATTTATATTAATATCTGTCTCCCCTTCTAGACTAAGCTCATTGTGGGCAGGGAATGTGTCTGTTTATTGTTGTATTGTCCTCTAAGCGCTTAGTACAGTTCTCTGAGCAGTCAGAGCGAAACGACCTGCCCCAGGTCACCCCCCTGACAAGCGGGAGACAGAATTAGAACCCAGGACGTCCTAACTCCCAGGCCCGGGCTCTATCAGTGTCTGTTTATTGTTGTATTACCTCTCCTAATAATAATATTAATGTTGGTATTTGTTAAACGCTTACTATGTGCCGAGCACTGTTCTAAGCACTGGGGCAGACACAGGGGAATCAGGTTGTCCCACTTGGGGCTCACAGTCTTAATCCCCATTTTACGGATGAGGTAACTGAGGCACCGAGAAGTGAAGTGACTCGCCCAAAGTCGCACAGCCGACGAGTGGCCGAGCCGGGATTCGCACCCATGACCTCTGACTCCAAAGCCCGCGCTCCTTCCACTGAGCCACGCTGCTTCTCGGCACTTCTCCTAAGCACTCAGTACAGTTCTCCGAGCAGTCGGAGCGAAACGACCTGCGCCAGGTCACCCCGCCGTCAAGCGGGAGGCAGAAATTAGAACCCGGGACGTCCTAACTCCCAGGCCCGGGCTCTACCGACCAGGCCACGCTGCCCCACCAGAGCCGCGCGCGACAACCCCGAGTCCCGGCTTCGGGAAGGGAGCCCCCCGAGGGGGCCCGAGAGGCGTCCTACCTGAGGTAGTCCCGGCGACACAGGATGAGATTGGCTTTGGTGTAGAGAGTGGATCCCACCTCTCCCAGACGGCAGTCACAGCAAGCGCACTTCAGGCAATCCTCATGCCAGTACTTGTCCAAGGCTTTGAGAAGGTAGCGGTCCTTGATTTTCCGGTTGCAGCCAGCACAACCTTTCGGCTTCGTGTCTGGCTGGACCGAGAGCATTTGTATACCTGGAGGAGGGACGATACCCGGAGAGGAGGACGACACAAAAAAAAAGAGAGGAAACGGATGAGAGGGTGAGGTTTGCTGCCGTCGAATGGTACCAGCTAATGAGGATGACCTCACTGTAGCCCCCAGGCCGGGTGGTGGGCCGGGAACATCTCTACCAACTTGTATGATAATGATAACGGCGGAGTTTGTTAAGCGCTTACTATCTGCAAAGCACTGCTGTGCTCTCCCACATGCTTAATAAGAACAATTGCAGTATTTAAGGGCTTAGTCATTCAATCATGCAATCGTATTTATTGAGCGCTTACTATGTGCAGAGCACTGTACTAAGGGTTTGGAATACACAATTCGGCAACAGATAGGGACAATCCCTGCCCAACGACGGGCTCACAGTCTAAACGGGGGAGACAGACAGAGCAGAACCAAACAAAGCAAGTAGTACAGTAGTACTCTGTATGAGGCATTGTATCCACTGGGGTGGATACAAGGAAATCGAGTTGGACGCAGTCCCCGTCGCATGTGGGGCTCACAGTCTCAATCCCCATTTCACGGACGAGGTGACTGAGGCCCGGAGAAGTGAAATGACTCGCCCGAGGTCACGGAGCAGACAAGCGGCAGGATTATCACCCGTGAATTCTGCCTCCCAGGGCTGCGCTCTATCCGCCGATGCTTCCGTTAGGAGAGTGCTTTTCGCACGTAAGCGCTCAATAAATACCAGTCATTCGTCTAACGTGTTTATCGAGCTCTGTCTATGCTCAGAAAACTTTACTAAGTGCTTAGAAGAGGACAATACAACTACAAAAAGACTCATTCCCTGCCCACAACGAGCTTAGTCCAGAGGGGGAGACAGACATTAATAAAATTACCATTAATCGATTGCTTATTTTATGTTTATCCATAACAGTCTTCCCTTTTAGGCTGTAAGCTTGTTGTGGGCAGTGAACCTGTCTAACAACTCGCACTGTGCTCTTTCAGTAGCTTAGTACAGTGCTCTGCGAAAGGAAGCTTTCAAATACCATCGAAATATTGCTTGATTTTTATTTTTTTTAGGTACATCAATATCTGTCTTTTATTCTAGACAGTAAGCTTCTTGTGGGCAAAGACCATATAATAATAATGTTGGTATTTGTTAAGCGCTTACTAAATCTCAATCCCCATTTTACCGATGAGGTCACTGAAGCCCGAGAATAATAATAGTAATGACAATACTGGTATTTGTTAAGCATTTATTATGTGCCAATAATAATAATTATGTTGGTATTTGTTAAGCGCTTACTATGTGCAGAACACTGTTCTAAGCGCTGGGGGAGATACAGGGTCATCAGGTCGTCCCACGTGAGGCTCGCAGTTAATCCCCATTTTACAGATGAGGTCACGGAGGCCCAGAGAAGTGAAGTGACTTGCCCACAGTCACACAGCTGACAAGTGGCAGAGCCGGGATTCAACACCATGACCTCTGACTCCCAAGTCCGGGCTCTTTCCACTGAGCCACGCTGCAAGCACTGCTCTAAGCGCTGGGGTAGATACAAGATAATCAGGCTGTCCCACTTGGGGCTCACAGTCCTCATCCCCATTTTACAGATGAGGGAACTGAGGCACAGAGAAGTTAAGTGATTTGCCCAAGGTCACACAGCTAAGTGACAGAGCTGGGATTATGTGTCTAACAACTGATATTGTCCTCTCCCAAATGGTTAGCGCAATGCTCTGCGTACAATAAGTGCTCAACAGATTCCATCGATTGATTATTTATGTATATCAATGTCAGTCTTCCCTTCTACAATGGAAGCCCCTTGTAGGCAGGTAACATCGACCTGGGTTCTAATCCCGGCTCCTCCACCTGTCTGCTGTGTGACCTTGGGCAAGTCGCTCCACTTCACTGGGCCTCAGGTCCCTCCTGTGGAAAATTGGGATTATGACTGTGAGCCCCATGTGGGATCGGGACCGTGTCCAACCTGATGACCTTGTATCTACCTCAGCTCTTAGAACAGGGCTTGGCACAGAGTAAGCACTTAAAAATAAATATCAGCGTGGCTCAGTGGAAAGAGCCTGGGCTCGGGAGCCAGACGTCATGGGTTCAAATCCCAGCTCTGCCACTTGTCAGCGGTGTGACTGCGGGCAAGTCACTTCACTTCTCTGGGCCTCTGTTCCCTCATCTGTAAAATGGGGATGAAGACTATGAGCCTCATGGGGGACAACCTGATGACCCTGTATCTCCCCCAGCACTTAGAACGGTGTTCTGCACATAGTAAGCGCTTAACAAATACCAACATTATTATTATTATTATTATTATTATTATTGATTCTTCAGGGAAGCAACATCCCAAGAGAGGAAAAAGAGACAAAATCCTATAAGGAAGAAAACAGAGAAAACATAAATATCATGATAAGGAATCACTTAAATAAAAGAGTGAGCAGATGGATACCCAAGACCCATGCGTGGTTATCAGCGTGCACACGGAACAGAAGCCCTGAGGCCTATCAAGACTGAATACTGAGCACCTAACTGGGTACTGAGTGCTTCGAGAAGATTATGATAGCATTAGAAAATGCGATCCTGGAGAGACGAAAAATTCATCACCGCTTCCCTGATCAACAGACGACAAAAGGCCACCCGCCCTACCACACAACTGGATATTCTTCATACTTTCCCGTTTTGCTTTTTTGGGTAGGGCTTTGGAACAGGTTCCCGGAGATGCAGTTAGGCGTGCTAAACATCCGGATTCTCATTCTTCCAGCTCCCTCTGCCCCACCCTGAATACAAAGTGGCGGATACAGGGGTGGGGTCCATAATTAGTGGCCCTCAGCAGGGTAACTTTAGGAAATTTTACAGTATTTCCACTCTGAAGCAAAGTCTTGCCCTTGGGGGAAAAATGGGATTAAGATTCCAACTGTTTTTAAGGAATCTGATGTCATGTACATATATATATGAGAAGCAGCATGGCTCAGTGGAAAGAGCACGGGCTTTGGAATCAGAGGTCATGAGTTCGAATCCCAGCTCTGCCACTTGTCAGCTGTGTGACTGTGGGCAAGTCACTTCACTTCTCTGTGCCTCAGTTACCTCGTCTGTAAAATGGGGATTAAGACTGTGAGCCCCACATGGGACAACCTGATTCCCCTGTGTCTACTCCAGCGCTTAGAACAGTGCTCTGAACATAGTAAGTGCTTAACAAATACCAACATTATTATATATATTCATTCATTCATTTATTCATTCAATAGTATTTATGAGCGCTTACTAGGTGCAGAGCACTGGACTAAGCACTTGGAACGAACAAGTCGGCAACAGATAGAGACGGTCCCTGCCGTTTGATGGGCTTACGGTCTAATTGGGGGAGACAGACGGACGAGAACGATGGCAATAAGTAGAGTCGAGGGGAAGACCGTCTCGTAAGAACAATGGCGACTAAATAGAATCGAGGCGAAGTACAATTCATTAACAAAATAAATAGGGTGATGAAAATATAGACGGTCGAGCGGACGAGTATAGTGCCGAGGGGATGGGAAGGGAGAGGGGGAGGAGGCGAGGGAAATGGGGGGAAAAGAGGGTTAAGCCGCGGAGAGGTGAAGGGGGGGCGGTAGAGGGAGTAGAGGGAGAAGGGGAGCTCGGTCTGGGAAGGCCTCTTGGAGGAGGTGAGTTTTAAGCAGGGTTTTGAAGAGGGGAAGAGAATGAGTCTGGCAGAGGTGAGGAGGGAGGGCGTTCCGGGACCGCCGGAGGACGCGGCCCGGGGGTCGACGGCGGGACGGGCGAGACCGAGGGACGGCGAGGAGGTGGGCGGCGGAGGAGCGGAGCGTGCCGGGTGGGCGGTAGAAAGAGAGAAGGGAGGAGAGGTAGGAAGGGGCGAGGTGACGGAGAGCCTCGAAGCCTAGAGTGAGGAGTTTTTGTTTGGAGCGGAGGTTGATAGGCAACCACTGGAGGTGTTTATACATACACACATATATATATATAAATATACACACACACACATTTATGTATCTTTTGGTCCCGACCTTGCAAGTTAGTTAAAATTAATCGTTTAATGTTTTGGGAGTATGAGAGACAGACGCAGAGACAGACAGAGATAAGGTGGTGGGGAATGAGATAGCGGGGTTATGGAAGGGAGTGGAAGCTTGATCCTGATGGGGAATAGAGGAACGCTAAATTAAGCTTATGTACCCACAGTTGAGTGCAGGAGTGGGGAAGGATGGTAGCTGGATCAAGTAAGCGCTTAACATCAACTAAAAAGGCACAAAGGCTAAAACCGTGATTTCACCAACTGAAAAATACGTTTCGCTATCGCAGACTCACTCCAAACTTTTACTCCGATCACCGGAAGCTGATTATTACTGTTTTTTTTTTTTTAAAAAAAAAAAGAGAGTGAAACCAATCTCGGTGTTCATGTTCAAAGCATTTTTCCAAGCCACGCGGGCATGGAAATCTTAATTCCGTACAGGGTTACTTTCCAGATTAAAATAACTGGTTCTTGATGCAAAGGCTCCAGGGATTTTTTAGTAGCATGGGGTAAGAGTCGAAAAAGAAAGAAAAAAATAAACATTCTTGTGTGTTTTCTCCACCTCATCCAGCTCAAAAGCATACACCACCTCTCGATCCAAATGTCTCCCCAAGCTTCCTCTGGGTTACTACGATTAATGATGATATTTGTTAAGCACTTACTATGTGTCAAGCACTGTTCTGAGCGCTGGGGTAGATACGTGTCGCTGTCCCACATGGGGCTCACAGTCTCCATCCTCATTTTTCCGATGAGGTCACAGAGGCCCAGAGAATAATGGTAATAATGGCATTTATTAAGCGCTTATTATGTGTCAAGCACTGTTCTCGGCACTGGGATAGAAACGAGTCCCTGTCCCACATGGGGCTCACAGTCTTCATCCCCATTTCACCAATGAGGTTACTGAAACTCAGAGAATAATAATAATAATAATGATGGCATTTGTTAAGTGCTTATTATGTGCCAAGCTCCGATTAGACTGTAAGCCCGTCAAAGGGCAGGGACTGTCTCTGTTACCGATTTGTACATTTCAAGTGCTTAGTACAGTGCTCTGCACATAGTAAGCGCTCAATAAATACTATTGAATGAATGTTCTAAGTGGAAAGAGCCTGGGCTTCGGAGTCAGAGGTCGTGAGTTCGACTCCCGGCTCTGCCATTTGTCAGCTGTGTGACTGTGGGCAAGTCACTTAACTTCTCTGTGCCTCAGTTACCTCATCTGTCAAATGGGGATTAACTGTGAGCCTCACGTGGGATGACCTGATGACCCTGTATCTCCCCCAGCGCTTAGAAGAGTGCTCTGCACATAGTAAGCGCTTAACAAATACCAACATTATTGTTATTATTATTATACGAGGTAAACAGATGGCCCCACCTGGGTCTCACTCTTCATTCCCATTTTACAGATGAGGGAACCGAGGCCCAGAGAAGTGAAGTAACTTGCCCACAGTCAGACAGCTGACAAGCGGCGGAGCCGGGATTAGAACCCACAACCTCGGACTCACAAGCCCGGGGTCCTTCCGCTAAGTCACGCTCCTCTGATCGAAACTGCCCACCAAAAGCTGCAAGAGTGGATGGGTTGCCCAGAGAGAAGCAGTGTGGCCTAATGAATACAGCGCAGAGTGATTTTGTTGCTGAAGAGAAGCGGTGTGGCCTAGTGGTTAGAGCACAGAGTAGAGAAGCAGTGTAGCTTTGTGGTTAGAGCGTGGCATGGCTATGTGGAGACATCCTAATCTCTAGTTGAGAGCATCCAGATCTGGGTGTCAGTAGGACCTGGGTTCTAATCCCAGACCGGATCCTAATCTCAGCTCTGCCACCTGCCTGCTGTGTGACCTTGGGCAAGTCACTTGGGCGAGTCATGGGGAAGCAGCGTGGCTCAGTGGAAAGAGCCTGGGCTTCGGAGTCAGAGGTCATGGGTTCGATTCCCGGCTCGGCCGCTTGTCAGCTGAGTGACTGTGGTCAAGTCACTTCACTTCTCTGGGCCTCAGTTCCCTCATCTGTAAAATGGGGATTAACTGTGAGCCTCACGTGGGACAACCTGATTACCCTGTATCTCCCCCAGCGCTTAGAACATAGTAAGCGCTTGATAAATACCAACATTATTATTATTATTATTATTTTTGACTTCTCTGGGCCTCAGTTCTCTCATCTGCAAAATGGGGATTAAGACTGTGAATTTGATGTGGATCAGGGACAGTGTTCAATCTCATTAGTTTGCATCTACCTCAGCAATTAGTACAGTGTCTGGTACAGAATAAATGCTTATCAAATACCATTAAAAACCCCCACAGAACAGCTTATGGGCTCCTCTAGCCCATTAGCTCCTTGTGGACAGGGAAAATCTCTACCAATTTATTGTACTGAAACAGTAATGATAATGGTATTTGTTAAGCACTTACTATGTGCCAGGCACTGTACTAAGTGCTGGCCTAGTGGATATTCATTCAGTCAGTGGTATTTATTGAGCGCTTACTGGGTACAGAGCACCGTACTAAGCGCTTGGGAAGTACAATTTGGCAACAGATAGAGACAATCCCTGCCCAACAACGGGCTCACGGTCTAGAAGCAGCGTGGTTCTAGTGGAAGGAGCCCGGGCTTGGGAGTCAGAGGTTGTGGGTTCTAAACCCGGCTCTACCACTTGTCAGCTTGTGACCTTGGGCAAGTCACTTCACTTCTCTGGGCCTCAGTTCCCTCATCTGTAAAATGGGGATGAAGACTGTGAGCCTTAGGTGGGATGATCTGATTACTTTGTATCTACGCCAGAGCTTAGAACAGTGCTTGGCACATAGTAAGCACTTAACAAATACCGACATTATTATTATTAGAAGGGGGAGACAGGCAATAAAAGGAAAATAGACATCATTACCATCAAAATAGATAAACAGAACCATAGATAAATATCATTACTAAAATAAGTAGAGCAATAGCCATGAGCCTGGGAGCCAGAAGGTCACGGATTCTAATCCAGGCTCTGTCACTTGTCTGCTGTATGACCTGGGGCAAGTCACCTCACTTCTCTGTGCCTCAGTTCCCTCCCCTGTAAAATGGGGGTTGAGACTGTGAGCCCCACATGGGACAGGGACTGTGTCCCACTCGCTTTGCTTGTACCCACCCCAGCGCTCAGTACAGTGACTGGCACATAGTAAGTGCTTAACAAATACTATCATTATTATTACTAAGAACTGGAGGCCTTCTCCCAAGTGTTTAGTAGTCTCGGCCTAAAGTAAGCACTCACTGATCCGCTGAGGGCAAATAAAATGTCTATTTCCTCTATTGTCCTCTCCTAAGCCCTCACTACGGCTCTGTACATAGTAAGCGTCCAGCAAATACCATTCATTTTCACTGGTACCAGGCTACTTGTCAGCTTTCCCTAAGCCCCTCCTTTCCTCTTCTCTCACTCCCTTCTGCGTCGCCCTGACTCGCTCTTTATTCATCCCCTCTCCCAGCCCCACACCCCTTATGTCCGTATCTGTCATTTTATTGTCAGCCTCATTCATTCAATTGGATTTATTGAGTGTTCTCTGTGTGCACAGCACTGTACTAAACACTTCCTCGGCTAGACTGTCAGCTCGTGATGCACTCGAACTGTGTCCACTTATTGTTAAAACTTACTCTCCCCCATGCTTAGAACAGTGCTCTGCACATAGTAAGTGCTCAATAAATAAATCAACGGCACTTGAGTCCCTCACCCTAATTCTCACAAGTGTATTCTCTCCCAGAGGACTGCCCAGCGCTCTGCACATAGTAGGCACTTAATGCTATTATTCCTAATCTTTAAAGGAGGGAAACTAATAATAATAACGAAGGTATTTGTAAAGCGCTCACTTTGTGCGAAACACTGTCCTAAGAGGTAGGGGGTGCTCAGGTTGTCCCACGTAGGGCTCACAGTCTTCACCCCCTATTTTACGGATGAGGGAACTGAGACACAGAGAAGTGAAGTGACTCGCCCCAAGTCACACAGCTGATGAGTGGCGGAGGTGGGATTAGAACCCATGACCTCCGACTCCCAAGCCCAAGCTCCTCCCACTGAGCCACGCTGCTTACTAGACTGCAAGCCCGTTGTGGCCAGGGATTGTCTCTATTGCTGAATTGTATTTTCCAAGCGCTTAGTACAGTGCTCTGCACATAATAAGTGCTCAATAAATACGATTGAATGAATGAAACAGGAAGGTGAAACCTCCAATTTTTCCCACTCGGCAGGGTGGAAGTTCAGCAGCATCCTCAACTCCAAGATCTTTCGTTGCTAGCGCCGGCAGAACGTTAGACTGGGCTCCCCCACCGCCAGATATTTACCTCGTTTGCCTCCACGACAAGTCTTTGTCGCGCTGACATTTTAATTTAGCGATGAGAGGCCAATTAATATTGGAAAACGTTCACCTCTCGGCTCACCTAGGCAGAGAGAGAGTTTGCTGTTCTCTACCACGTTCCAGCAACTTCGAGGGCCACCTCGGTGCGGTGGAAAATGAGCGGACGCGGTGTCCAAATCCGTAGAGGTGGGAAATAGTGCGTGTTTGGGGAGGCGACCTCAACATTTTCCGATAAAGTTGGACTTTCTCCAGCAGCTTGCCCCGATGGCTCAAGACCACAGGCGTAGGGTGGCAAACTCTTAAGGAGAGAGAGACGTGCCCCAAGTTGCTTGTGCCACAGGAGAACCATCCCTAGCGTGTTGGACCTGGCACGCGAATCGTTCTAAGCCCAGTTTTCAGTGCCCTTGAGACACCGATTTTTGGACTTAGTTGTCGGTTAAAGGGGGGAAATATCACCATCTTTTTTCAAGGCAACAAGCCTGTACAATGCACTGTGCCGAAAGAAGTACGAGTCATTTCCCTTCGGCTCTGCTGAGCTTTTAATTGCTCAGCCTGCTCATTGCGGGAACTAAAGGCTTCCATTGTGCTCTCCCTTTCTGCTCTTTTCATCCTTCGCTGGCTCCGCTTCGGTAGTTTGCCCGACCAACTCTAATATGCAAAGGATGGCTAAAAAATGTAATAGAGATAAATCCGGCCCAATAAAGTCCACTTTGGAAACACCTCCTTAGTGTGTTGTCCCCCTCCACCCCTCCTGTCTGGAGGTTAGGTCTAACGTGTGCGTGGCTGCTGGCACAGGGGATGGGCATCGGGACCCAGGAATCCGGGTCCCGCAGTGGGAAAACGCTGACAGATGAGCAGGAATTAGCCCAGGCCGTTCGATCACCATGACGAGACGCCACACAAAAGATTGGGTTTTCTCCTTTCTTTCGCTCTCTCTCCCTCCACCCTGTCTCCAAGTGCGTTCCTCGCAGTGTGAGCGCCCTGATGGGGGTAGGAAGCGGGTTTCGATGGGTCTGCTTGGCCTCCCCCTCGGATCCCTCCAAAGAATTCAGATCTCTGGGGCTGGGGTTTCGCCCGCTCTCGGAACCTTCCCGCTCCTCTCCCATCGCTTTGTGGCTTTTTTTTTTCCCTTTTCGAGCTGGAAACCAATATTCCATTCCCCTTTTTCTCCCATGCAGCTGCGAGGCTCAGAGATACTGACATTTTTCCACTCTTATCAGTTTAATTACAGTTACCATGGTAGCAAAGTGCCAGAGCTAGCAAAGGGCAACAAGAGATTTGCAAGACTGAGTTCAATTTTGAGGCGGCTCACATGCAAAAAAAAAAAAATACACACATATCTACATAAATAAATATAAAATAAAAACAAAAACAAGGTACGCGCCTCTCGTCTGAGTAGGACCCCTCTGGGGAAGAGTTGAGGCCTTTCCGTCAGAGAGAAACAAGGGTAAGACACTCGCTCAAATTAATCGGCTTAAAAAGCAGCCGTCCCTCTGACATCTGTGTCAAGTCTCTTTGGAAAGGCAAGAATACACACAATCACACACGCACAGCCCTCAGGACGCACACGCAGCCACGATAAAAGAGGACAGGGCCTCTCAGGCATTAGAAGTGGCCACGGGGCAATGGAACTAAGATTGCAACCTTACCAAAACTTTTCTCCTTTTTCTGTAGTTGCCTGAAGCGCGTCCAGGAGGTGGATTCTCACGCAACACCATCCGCGAAGAACTCTTCCCGCCTCCCGCACCAACCCACCCGACCGGCTCGGTCGGGAGCCCGGACTCCAGAGGCCACAGGGCGCGGGGAAGAGGATGGAGAGATGGATTCAGGAGAACCCCCCCCCCCCGACTAACTCCGTGACCGGTGGGCGGGATGGAAGGCGGACGCCCACCCAGCAATCCCTCAATCCCAGCGCGCTCTCGGCGCCTCGTGGTGACAGATGGATTTGATCCAACTGTCACACGCGGCGTTAGCGTCGCGCATCGTGTACACCGCCAGAGACGTCATAAATCGAGCTGGACCCAACTAAGACACCCGTTCCCCCTCCCCTCCCCCGGTGAGGGGCCGGTGCGGACCCCGCTTTCTAATCCCAATAATCCCAATTGTGGAATCCGTCAAGCGCTTCTTGGGTGCCGGACACCGTAGTAAGCGCTGGAGTGGATCCCGGCAAGTCGGGTTGGACGCGGCCCCGCGCGGGACTCACGGTCTCCGTCCCCATTTTCCAGAGGAGGGAACTGAGGCTCAGAGAAGTGACTTGCCCAAGGTCACACAGCAGACAAGTGGCAGAGCCGGAATTAGGACTCATGACCTCCCGCTTCCCAGACCTAGGTTCTTTCCACTGCGCCACGCTGTGATTTTCCCACGCAGGGGATGACCCGAAGCCCAACTTTTCACCCCCAGGGAAAACCCGCCCTCCTGTGAACTCGGGTCGGGGGGTCCACCGTGACCGGGTCACCGTCTTCTTTGTGGCCGACCGACGGACGATCCGCGGTGCAGAGGAACTGCGTTGCGACCCTCCCCCAGGGTCTAAGGCCCGGCGGGGGTCGGCGAGAGCGCGTCCACCCACACCATCGCGCGTGACCACACTCACCTTCTCAATTAAGCGATGCAAAGGGTGGGGGGGATGAGGAGGCAGAAATCAACGCAGAAGGCTGCCGTGTCGCTCTTCTCCTTGAGAAAGGTCAGAAAGAGGCATTGTTTGGAGGGAGGTGGGGGAGGAAAAATAAGACCAGAAACCGGTGGGGGGGCTATTCTTGAAGTTGAAAAATAATGAGGTCCTAGAGGATGCCCGCTGTTGGCCTCGCAGCTACAGGTGTGCTCGGAGGGTCCTCGGGTCTGAAAACGCAGGGGTCTCCGGCCTCGCACAATTGCCCCTCCGCCTCGACGCAATCTCTTCCCCCCACCCGAGAGGCGCAGTGGGAAGTGGCGGGAAAAAAAGGTGATCAGCGGCTCTCGGCGACGGCTCGGAGGACCCCCTCCTCTCTTTCCCTCCTTCCCCTGGTCACCCCCTCCCCCATTCTCCCTCTGCGGCTTGGCCAACTCCGGCTCGCTTTCCTAGAGCCGAGCGGCCCCGGAGCCAGGAGGATGGCAATCTCTTGGGGAGGGGGTCCCCCGGGATGCGGGGAGACCACCGCATCCATCCGACCGGCCCAGCCGCCCGCAGGTGGTCATCTCCACGTCCGACGCGGTCCGCGCGCTCTCGCCCGCAAAAAGGAGCATAAAAGGGGATGGGGGAGGGGAGAGCATGGGGGAGGAGAAGTGACCTCTGGTCAATCGGGCGGGGGAAGGGGGAGGAGGGGTCACCCTCTGGTCTCCCTTTCACCGTCCGGGCCTCGGCGGGACGGGGGGAGGGGAACCTCCACCTCCCATCCGATGCTGGATCCCGAAAACCCCGGCTACCAAGAGGGGACACTCAGCACGTATCTGAAGAGACACGAGACCGGCTAATCCGCAGTCCCCCTCCTCCCACCTCGCGTTGCCTCCACTTCATAAATAAAGCACGACGGTATCTGTTGAGTGCTTACTACGTGCCAAGCACTGTTCTAAGCACTGGGGCAGACCCGAGGTAATCGGGTTGTCCCACGCGGGGCTGGCAGTCTTCATCCCCGTTGCACAGATGAGGGAACGGAGGCCCAGGGAAGTGAAGCGGCTTGCCCAGGGTCACCCAGCAGACAAGTTGGCGGGGGGGGGGATTAGAACCCACGTCCTCTGACTCCCAAGCCCGGACTCGTCCTACTGAGCCAGGCTGCTTCTTGCTCTGTCGTTCCTGTTCATAAACTTCCACCACACACTCACCGCCGCCTGGTTCGTCCTCACACACACACTCAGTCCTGGCCTGGGCTTCCTAGATGAGCTCTCTTCCCACCCCCTTCTTTCTGCAGCCCCTTTCTCTCTGCCCTCCATCAGCCACCCTGCAATCAAACCCCCCTGGCCACTTAAGTCCTCTCCCCACAGCCTAAGCCCAGTCACTTGGGGTTGCAAGCGGGAGTGGATCTGGGCCACAAGCTACACTGAGTGACCCGTCCAGCAGCCTGGCTTCCAGGGGGGCACGACACCCGGCTGGACGTCCGTAGCCCCCACTCCGCCAGAAGACAGTTTGGAAGGGGACGCACTGCCATCCCTTATCACAACTTGGACACAGTGGCCTGGAAAAATGCAGTTTTAACCCTGCTTTACACACTAGGGGATAGACACATCCTCTCCCTGTACTTTCCCCATCACAACTCACTATTTGGGTACAACAGCCCGGAAAAAGGCAGTTTTAACACTGCCTTAAACACTAGATTCCAGACCGTCAGCTCACTGTGGGCAGGTAATGCGTATGTTTGTTTTATTGTCCTCTCCCAAGTGCTTAGTAGAGTGCTCTCTGCACAGTCAGCCTTTAATAAATACAATTGACTGACACACACACACACAAACCCCTCTCGCTGTACTTTCTCAATCTATACTTTCACTATCGCATCTCACAACTCTGGCACAACGGGCCGAGAAAGCGGAGCCTAACGTTCATTCCATCGTATTTATTGAGCGCTCACTGTGTGCAGAGCACTCTACTGAGCGCTTGGGAAGTACAATTGGGCAACAAATAGAGACAATCCCTGCCCCCCACGGGCTCACACTCCCAACCGTCTCCCTGTACTTTCCCAGCTCGAACAGGAGCAGATGGGGCACCTCAAATCCTTTTCCCAGCCCTCCGTCTCTCACGCTGTCCTCCTTTAGATCTTCCACCTTGACGAAGGTCAGGTTGAAAAAAAGTCTACCTTCCTTGGGATTGTCGGCAGGTTCCATCCGGACCTTCCGGTTAAGCCAAGAATAAAGTCCAAAGAGGACGTTTCTGACTTGACTGACCAACGATTCCTTGCATAAAAGGTTCAAATCACAAATATTTAGACAGACTTAAAGCACCTCCTAACCCCTTCCCCCCCGCCCCAACAGCAATACATCCCACTTGTAGACAGAGCAACAAGCAAAGAACAGAACATGGAGTTTGTTTTCCCGTCTTTAAACAGCAACAAAAACTCAGAACCAACCTGGAAATTAACAGAGGAGAGCAGAGGCCACCCGGACTTTGATCTAACCCTGGTCAAGTTTTGCTTTTCTCTGGCCTCGTCCTGCTTCTTTTCCCCCTCTCTGTTCCAACCACCCTGAAAACACTGCTCGGTGTATGTGTGTGTGTGTATATATATATGTGTCGCTCCACCAATACACTCTGAGAGGAAGAAAAGAGGGAGGGAGGGAGAAGTATGTGTGGGAAAGGGAGAAATAAAATCAAAACAAATGGTACAGCTAATGAGGACAATTAAATTAATTATGTTCAAGGAGATGAGATTTTTTTTTTCTCCTCCAACTGTATGATCTGCGCTGGCAACTGCTGTTCCGTAATTCATGGCAACTGATTAGTGCATCTATGCAAATCTTTGTTTAAATCATTCAACTAATTAAATGATGGGATTATTCCTCTGCCTACGGTGACATCACTCGCAGTAATTAGTACTCTATTTGGACTGTCTCGATATCAACACCAACCTGCGAAGATATTTAACCACTGTGTCACTTTTTTTTTCTATTTCCTAAGGGACACGCATTCAGATCCCAAAGTCTTCCTCCTCTCTCCCCCAATTCCTCCCCGATTTTACCCCCTGACCATACACACACACCGAAAGACAGGGTAACAGGGAGGCACCCGCAGAGAGCGAGAAAACTTAGTGAATAATATGTCAAACCACATGTGTAAAGGAATAAAATGGAATATTTAACATTCAGTTCCATGGCCATTCATTTCCCCCTAAAATGTAATGATAATTAGATGGGTCATAAAATGCTCTTCTTTTCATTATGACTGATGAAATGCATTAAAGCTGACAGGGTATTACCTGACAGTAATTAGGTTTTGTCATGAATTAAATTATTTGAAAGCAGGCTATCTCCCCAATCATGCAATTTACAGCAAGATTTTTTTTTTTTAAATCTGGGCTACAGAAGAGAGAGAGAGAGAGAGAGAGAGAGAGAGAGAGAGAAAATAGCAGTTTTTCTCTTCATAATCATATGAATTATTCACAGAAAAAAAAATCATCAGAAAAAACCCGTGCAGATGAAGAGCTTTGCCACTTAATGGACTGCACAGATGTGATCATCAGCAGTTGCCGACAGTGAAATATACAAGTGCACAAGGAGTGATCTAGTAAATCTGGGGAGGGGGGGAGGGTAATTATTCTGTACCCACTCTTTGCAAAAACCACCATCAACCCCCAGCAAGCCTCCCCCCACTTCCTCCAACCCAGAGGCAGAAAAAATGTGAAATAAAATAAAGCGAGGGAGAGGAGAATTTGTGTTTTTGTTTACTCAGCCAAGGTAGAGGCAGGCCGGGGCCAGTGGTACGGAGGGTTGAAGTCCATTTGGCAGTTTAATCCCAGGCCCTCAGGAACTGTTGGCTAGACAACAGTCAGGTCTCTGTCCAACTACCCAGTTGTCCGGTCTCCGGCTCCACGGCCTCTCCCTCCTCTGGGGGATGGATCCCCATACCCCTCGACAGCCCCAGGATGTCCTCCCCAAACCCAGCACCTCCATAAAGGAGGTCAGCCAGGGTAACAGTCCACCCCCCGTCCCACACATCCACACACCCACGTCTTACCTTAGCTCCTAAGAAAGCTCCCAGCGGAAAAACAAAAAAAAGGAAACAGGTCTCTGGAACGGAACGAGCGACCAAGTTCCCACCTGGGCCCCCCCTCACAACTTCCAAGATATTTCCAGCAAGTCAGCGAGGCCACTTCCAGGAGAGATTCCAGAAGGGAGAGAGCGTGCGGAGACCCCCACCGGCTTGCTGAAAAGTCCAATTTTTAGACAGCGGTCTCGGCTGAGGGGAAAAATGAAGTTACCGTGACCCTCGTTACCATCACCTTCTCCAAAACCAACTACACAGAGAAAGAAAAATCTCTCTCGCTCTCTCGCTCTCTCTTCCCCACTGCTGCACACCCAACCTGAATAGGCTTGCCCCTCCTCCAGGTTTATAAACTCTTCACTAGGTCCCTAGTTAGTAACGTCTTTCAGCTCATCCAAGAAGCTGACAAGTACTGTTACAGAAGGCACTGCGTGTTGCTCTAATGGACCTCATTAAGTTCTACTTACAGATGTTCTCTTAACATAATTGATCTGCGGTGAGTTGAGAGAGTCTGAAACTTATTCCCCAGCCCCCAATTATGGTTGGGTAATTAGATCCCCAATCTCCAATTTTTCACATTCACCCTTCTAACATTCCAAAATATCAAAGTATCTCTTTCTCACCAAAGCTTTCTTCCCCCACCCGCCCCCCGTTCCTGGATTCCTCTCCTCTCCCCGTATTGACAGTTAGATCTCTTCTAACCTTTGTAGTGATGCCATTTTTAATGGCTCACAGAGACCATTGACAGAGATCTTCCCCCCCCCCCCCAAAACACACACACTTACCCCCTCCCTCCTTTTTAACCCTCAGAAACAAAAGAATAAGAAAAAAAAAAACACCCACCCCCCCCAACTTGTAGAGTTTGTACTTTTGATAAAAAGGTTCCCGTAATGAGCTTTGGCAATGGAGTTTCTCTTCTAATGTCTTTTTATCTGCATTAATTCCTCAGATGAAAACTTTAAGCAACAATGAAGAGGAGAAGGAGAGGGCTCTGAAACGGTGAGGAGGGGGATGAAAAAAAATGACACGGCACACCTGGGACAGATGAAGCCAACAGAGTGCTTTTATAATGCCAATCAGCAGAGCTGTTACTATCTCTCTAATTAGGAAACCAGCCTAAAACAGAGGGCACTGGGGAAATGGTAATGTTATGGTTTTGCACTTAAAAGGAGAGACATTCCTTACACCGTAAGAATGCAGGATTGGAGCTGACAAAGCCCTTTAATTAATGGGTAGGGTTTCCTATGTGTGCATGTTTTAATTCATAAAAAAGTGGACAAAGAGGGCTAGGAGTCAGGGCTGGATGGGGGGGGGGGGGACGAGGCAGGGAGAGGTCCAGCAGGTTGAAGAAGACTGGAGTTCAGAGTCACCAACGTTGTTTTCCCCCCACCCCCTTTCCGCCCCCGCCGGAGAGGATTTATCGGTAGAACGGCAGTGTGCGTTTTGGCAGGAATCTGAACGTTAGGGGGAAAGAACACAAGGCCACTGAGGCTGGTCTGAAGTTTGAGCAAAATCCACATTTTCAGGGGGAACACTCTTATGTTCTACTCATCTCTCCACTGCCATCCTTCCCTCTTGCACTGTGGCTTTATTTGCAAAGATGCACCTGGGACTTTTGAACAGGCCGTGGAGACTCAGAAGACGCTACGTCGTATGATGGCAGCGTGGCTCAGTGGAAAGAGCCCGGGCTTGGGAGTCAGAGGTCACGGGTTTGAATGCTGGCTCTGCCACTTGCCAGCTGTGTGACTGTGGGCAAGTCACTTAACTTCTCTGGGCCTCATCTGTGAAATGAGGAATAACGGTGAGCCTCACGTGGGACAACCTGATTACCCTGTATCTACCCCAGCACTTGGAACAGTGCTCTGCACATAGTAAGCGCTTAACATAGACCAACATTATTATTACTGTTATGATGAAGTCCTCTCCCAAGTGCTTAATAAAGGGTTGGGCTCGCACCAAGTGCTCAGTCAATCAATCTTATTTATTGAGCGCTCACTGTGAGCAGAACACCGTACTAACTGCTTGGGAGAGTACAGTGGAACAATAACGGACACATTCCCTGCCCACAAGGAGCGTACGGACTAGAGGGGGAGACAGATATGATTGTAAATATATTACGGAGATGAACATGAGTACGGTGGGGCTGGGTGGAGGGCGAATGCAGAAGGGGGTGGAAAAAAAGGAAACGAGGACTTAATCAGGGAAGGCCTCTTGGAGGAGATGTGCCTTCAATAAGGATTTGAAGGGGGAGAGAGTGATTGACGGTCGGATTTGAGGAGGGAGGCCGTTCCAGGGCAGAGGCCGGACGTGGGCCAGAGGTCAGTGGTGAGATAGACGAAATAAATATCGTTATCTCGCCGCTGAGAAGCAGCGTGGCTTAGTGGCAAGACCCTGGGCTTGGGAGTCAGAAGATGTGGGTTCTAATCCCGCTCTGCCACTTGTCTTCCGTGTGACCTCGGGCAAGCCGCTTAACCTCTCTGTGCCTCGGTTACCTCATCTGTAAAATAGGGATTGAAGCTATGAGCCCCACGTGGGAGAACCTGATTACCCTGCACCTACTCCAGCACTTAGAACAGTGCTTGGCACATAGTGCGTAACAAATACTATCATTATTATTATTAATAAATATGATTGGTTGACATCTCATCAAACAGGAACCCAGGAAATCCACCTACTAAAAGATGCTTGTCTAGTGAAACTTACTCCCCCCTGTGCTTAGCACAGTATTCTGCACACAGACTGATCGCTCAATAAACTGATTGATTCGGACTTCTGGTGCGGTCTCGGGAGGATCAGGGCAAAGTAGCTTTTTTTTTAAATGGTATTTGTTAAACACTTACTTTGTGCCAAGCACTTTTACTAAGCACGGGGGTAGATACAAATTAATCAGTTTGGATGCAGTTTGGACACATGGGGCTCACAGTCTTAATCCCCATATTGAATGAATGAATGAATATTGCTGATGAGGTAACTGAGGCACAGAGAAGTTAAATGACTTGTCCAGGGTCCCACAGCAGACAAGTGGCAGCTCTGGGATTAGAACCCTTATCTTTCTGACTTCTAGGCCCATGCTTTATTTATTAGGCCACATTGCTTTCCTAAAAGATGCTCAAGAAAATTCAAGAAGATACTAGAACAGTGCACCAGTGCTTGGCACATAGTAAGCGCTTAACAAATACCATCATTATCATTATTAGCGCTATTTAACCAGGAAAAACACACACACACCACACACACAAACACAAATAATATATGTATACTAAATACTATATATCATACATATATATATATCGTACATACATATATATATCATACATATATATATACCCTGGAGTGGTGTTCACATCAAAGATCTTAGAGATTTCACCTGATTACAATCACACTATTTTCCTAAAGCAACCCGTGTTGAAATCTTTAGAATTTGGTAGCAAAAATCTGGTGCATTCTGTATTTTTCTGTTAATTGTCATCTCAAATACCCGAGGGTGTAACATAAAAATAGCACAAATACCCAGAGTTGTATTTTTGGGTTTTTTGCTTGTTTTGTTTTTCTCAAAACTTGGATTGATTAGATACATTTATCTCCTATTAGACTGGAGGTTGAATGATGAATTTCTGGAAGCAAAAAAAAAAAAAAAGAATCAGAAAAAGATGTATTGTTCAGGCTCATGATTTTTGTTTAAGAAGCAATCTAGCCATTTTGAAGAAGTCTTTCAAAACGCTTCGTCTATTTTTGAGACACATTTTCAATGCCAGATTCTCCACTGAAACCAAAGCCAGTTTTTTGTACTAGTCACGGTAATTAGTTAGTTCCGGCATTTATTAAAGGGTTGAACATATTGTCTGCTTCTTGAGGGTAAAGATGATGTCTGCTTATTTCTACTGGGTACAACCGAGCGTTTTATGTACAGTGCTCTGCAAACAGTAAAAAGAACTGGCCTTCTCCAAGTGCTTCTAATAATAATAATACTACTAATAATGTTTATGGTACTTGTTAAGCACTGATGTTTTGCCAGCCCCTGTACTGGGCACAGGGGTAGATACAAGTTAATCAGATTGGATACGGTCCCTGTCCCACATGGGGCTCACGGTCTTCATCCCCACTTTACAGATGAGGTCACTGAGGCTCAGAGAAGTGAAGTGACTTTCCCAAGGTCACGGAACAGATGAGTGGAAGATCCGGACCTGGAACTCAACCCAGGCTCTCCCCACTAGGCCACGCTGCTTCCTCCATGTTGCTTTCCGCTGCCGCACATAGAAAGCACACAAAAAATGCTATTGAGTTTTTTCATGGCATTTGTTAAGCGCTTACTATGTGCCAGGCACTGTACTAAGCGCTGGGAAGATTCACAAGTTAGACATCAGCCTAGTTCTGTCCTCCCATTGGTGGGAACAGGCCGCAGTCAACTCCTCTCCAGTTCAGAGAACCAGGAGAGTGAACAGGAGGAGTTCGGTTTTCAAAGCGTCACCGAAATGCACCACGTAAAGATTCATAAAATATTCCCATTTTAGCCAATAAGCTAGTCAGCTCATTGTGGGCGGAGAATGTGCATGTTATATTGTTGTACTGTGCTGTCCCAAGCACTTAGCACAGTGTCCTGCACACAGTAAGTGCTCGAGAAATAATGATGTTCATATTTGTTAAGCACTTGCTATGCGCAGAGCACTGTTCTAAGCGCTGGGGTAATCAGGTTGTCCCACGTGAGGCTCACAGTTAATCCCCATTTTCCAGATGAGGTAACTGAGGCACAGAGAAGTGACTTGCCCACAGTCACACAGCTGACAAGTGGCAGAGCCGGCAGTCGAACTCACGATAAGAAATGCAATTGATTGATTGATTGAGCTAATGAACTTTAAAGCAGTCAATCCCCTGGCCCCCTCCCACCTCCCCTCCCTTCTCTCCTTCTCCATCCCAGCCCGCACGCTCCGCTCCTCTGCTTCCACTGACCTTCTCACTGGGCCTCCATCTCCATCTGTCCCATCTCGCCGCCGACCCCGGCCCACATCCTGCCTCACATCCCACAGCCAATGATCTCCTCACCTTTAAAGCCTTATTGAGCGCCCATCTCCTCCAAAAAGCTTTCCTTGACCAAACCCCCCTTTCCTCTTCTCCCACTCCCTTCTGCGTCACCCTGACTCGCTCCTTTTATTCATCCCCCCTTCCAGTCCCACACCACTGAAGTCCAGCTCTGTCATATATTTATTTATATTAATGCCTGTCTCCTCTCTAGACTGTGACCTCATTGTGGGTAGGAAATATGTCTGTTTATTGTTATATTTTACTCTCCCAATTGCTTAGTACAGAGGTTTGCACACAATAAGAGAAGCAGCGTGGGTCAGTGGAAAGAGCCCGGGCTTGGGAGTCAGAGGTCATGAGTTCGAATCCCAGCTCTGCCACTTGTCAGCTGTGTGACTGTGGGCAAGTCACTTCACTTCTCTGTGCCTCAGTTACCTCATCTGGAAAATGGGGATTGAGACTGTGAGCCCCACGTGGGACAACTTGATTACCTGTATCTACCCCAGCGCTTAGAACAGTGCTCGGCACATAGTGAGCGCTTAACAAACACCAACATTATTATTATGAGCTCTCAATAAATACTATTGAATGAATTGAATGACTGAATCAATAATGAACGTTTTCTATAGATGGATAAAGCTGGATAGAGTCAGGATTTTTCTGAGAAAATAAAAACCAGATCTGTGTAGAGCTAAGCCGCTTCTCTCCACCCATGTCTGTGCAGTCAGCCTATTCAATAATGATAATAATGTTGGTATTTATTAAGCGCTTACTATGCGCAGAGCACCGTTCTAAGCGCTGGGGTAGATGCAGGCTCATCAGGTTGTCCCACGTGAGGCTCACAGTTAATCCGCATTTTCCAGATGAGGTCACTGAGGCCCAGAGAAGTGAAGTGACTCGCCCACAGTCACCCAGCTGCCAAGTGGCAGAGCTGGGAGTCGAGCCCATGACCTCTGACTCCAAAGCCCGGGCTCTTTCCACTGAGCCACGCTGCTTCAAGAAGTAGAACAGCTCCAAAACGTCTACTAACTCAGTTGTCCTCTAGATTGAAGAGCGTAAACTCCTTGAGGGCAGGGAATCATTTGTCGTCATCTTATGCTGTCGTGTCGGATCCATAGCGACGCCAGGGACACATCCCTCCCGGAAGGCCCCGCTCTCCATCTTGCAATCCTTCTGGTGGTGGATCCACAGAGTTTTCTTGGGAAAAATCCGGAAGCAGTCTACCACTGCCTCCTTCCGCCCTGTCAACCTGAACCTCTACCCTGGACTCTCTCCTGGGCCGCTGCTGCCCAACGGAGAGGAGTTTTGACTTGTAGCCGACGGCCTGCGCTCGCTAGCCACTAGCCAAGCTAGGGATGGTACGGACGGGCCTCCGCCCCACTCTCCCTCCCGGAGCCGAGACTGGTGGAGGACAGGAAACTCTCCAGGTGCCACCCTGAGAGAGGCAGGGAATCACAGCATTAACTCAATTGTCCTCTCTCAAGTGCTCAGTACAGTGTTGTGCACACAGCAGAGAAGCATCACGGCCTAGTGGATAGAGCAGGGATCTGGGAGTCAGAAGGACCTGGGTTCTAATCCCAGCTCTGCCATTTGCCTGCTGTGTGACCCTAGGGAGGTCACTTCACTTGTTCTGGGCCTCAGTTACCTCATCTGTAAAATGGGGATTAAGACCGTGAGCTCCAGTGGGACAACCTCATTACCTTGTCCCTACCCCAGCACTTAGAACAGTGCTTGGCACACTTGAGAAGCAGCGTGGCTCAGTGGAAAGAGCACGGGCTTTGGAGTCAGAGGTCATGGGTTCGAATCCCGACTCGGCCACTTGTCAGCTGCGTGACTTTGGCCAAGTCACTTAACTTCTCTGGGCCTCTGTTCCCTCATCTGTAAAATGGGGATTCAGACTGTGAGCCCCACGAGGGACAACTTGATTCCCCTGTGTTTACCCCAGCGCTTAGAACAGTGCTCGGCACATTGTAAGCGCTTAACAAATACAAACATTATTGTTATTATCACATAGTAAACGCTTAACAAATACCATCATTATCATTATTATTCCCTGTTCTCAAAGTGTTGAGAAAGAAATGGTGAAGAACAGATGGAGACTTTTCATCGATGGGGAGAGTTGGAAGAAGAGCAGGGATAGAGCGAGAAACAATAATCAATCCCATCAGGGTAAAAAAGCCAAGCAAATAGTTGAATGTACAGGTACAGAAATAGAGTAAATAATTTCAAATATACCTCCCTACCCACGTATACTAATAAATGACTAATAAATTTACTTTACAATTCAAATCAGACTTTGAAAGAACTTGGCTTGGAGATGAAAGTTAAATTGTGAGCCACATGTGGGACAGGGATTGTGTTCAAGGAAGTATCTTGGATCTACCCCAGTCCTAGGCATGGTGTGAGGAAAAGAAGAAGAAAAAGAAGATGAAGAAGAAAGAGAAGGAGAAGGAGCAGAATGACAAAAAGGAGGAGGAGGGAGAGGAGAAAGATGAGGGAGAGGAGAAAGATGAGGGAGAGGAGAAAGGAGGAAGAGGAGGAGGAGAAGGGTAAGGAAAGGAGGAGGAGAAGGAAGAAGAGGAGGAGGAAACAGAGGAGAAGGAGAAGAAAGAGGGGGAAGAGGAGAAAAAGAAGGAGGAGGAGGAGAAGGAAGAGAAGAAACCACCTCCTGTGATAAAATAGTTTCTGAAAGAAAACATTTAAATGTCACCAATTTTCTAAATGATCTTCTACAGTTATTTGCCAGTTCTTTCCCCTGATAGAGATCAAAATAGACCTACTCTTCTGAAATTACAGTTCCCCAACTGTAATTTTATTATCTGCAAGCAGAATGGTCAATTCCAGCCCCCTCAGCCACACCGCAAGGCCTGGACCAGGACACCGTGTACACCTGCTCAGTTTACAGTTGGCTCATCTAAGACTCCGGTGACAAATGAAAGGCTTCTGGGACCTCCCTCCTGCTCTTCAGATTCTTTTATTTAAACCACTGGATTGTGAGCAACCCCTCCAGCCCCCTCTTCTGAATGATTGAAGGAGGAGAAGGAGAAAAAGGAGGAGGAGGGAGAGGAGGAAGAGGAGGAGGGAGAGGAGGGAGAGGAGGAAGGCGAGGAGAAAGAGGAGGAAGAGGAGGAGGAGGCAGAGGAGGAGGGAGAGGAGGGAGAGGAGGAGGGAGAGGAGAAAGAGGAGGAAGAGGAGGAGGAGGCAGAGGAGGAGGGAGAGGAGAAAGGAGGAAGAGGAGGAAGAGGAGGAGAAGGAGGGAGAGGAGAAAGAAGAGGAGGAGGGGGGGAGAAAGGAGGAAGAGGAGGAGGAGGGAGAGAAGAAAGAGGAGGAAGAAGAGGAGGGAGAGGAGGAAGAGGAGGTGGAGGAAGAGGAGGAGAAGGAGGGAGAGGAGAAAGGAGGAAGAGGAGGAGGGAGGGGAGAAAGGAGGAAGAGGAGGAGGGAGAGAAGAAGGAGGAAGAGGAAGAGGGAGAGGAGGAAGAGGAGGTGGAGGGAGAGAAGGAGGGAGAGGAGAAAGAGGAGGAAGAGGAGGAGGAGGGAGAGGAAGAGGGAGAGGAGAAAGAGGAAGAGGAGGAAGAGGAGGAAGAGGAGGAGAAGGAGGGAGAGAAGAAAGGAGGAAGAGGAGGAGGGAGAGGAGAAAGAGGAGGAGGAGGGAGAGAAGAAGGAGGAGGAAGAGGAGGAAGAGGGAGAGGAGAAAGAGGAAGATGAGGAAGAGGAGGAAGAGGAGGAGAAGGAGGGAGAGCAGAAAGAGGAGGAGGAGGGAGAGGAGAAAGGGGAGGAAGAGGAGGAGGAGGGAGAGGATGAGGGAGAGGAGAAAGAGGAAGATGAGGAAGAGGAGAAGGAGGGAGAGGAGAAAGAGGAGGAGGAGGGAGAGGAGAAAGAGGAGGAGGAGGGAGAGGAGAAAGGAGGAAGAGGAGGAGGAGGAGAGAAGGAAGAGGAGGAGGAGGGAGAGGAGAAAGATGAGGAGGAAGAGGAGGAGGGAGAGGAAAGAGAGGAGGAAGAGGGGGAGGAGGGAGAGGAAAAAGATGAGGAGGAGGAGGGGGGAGAGGAGAAAGAGGAGGAAGAGGAGGAGAAGGAGAAAGGGAAGGAAAGGAGGAAGAGGAGAAGGAGGGGGAAGAGAAAGGATCTGATGGGAGAAGCAGTGTGGCTTAGTGGAAAGAGCAGGGGCTTGGGAGTCAGAGGTCGTGGGTTCTAATCCCTATTCCACCACTTGTCTGCCGTGTGACCTAAGGCAAGACACTTGACTTCTCTGTGCCTCAGTTACCTCATCTGTAAAATGGGGATTAGGATAGTGAGCCCAACAAGGGACAACCTGATTACCATGTATCTACCCCTGTGCTTAGAACAGTGCTTGGTACATAGTAAGCACTTAATAAATACCATGATTTATTAATGGTATAATTAATACCATGATTATTATTATTCTTATTCTTATTGGTGGACAAATCTGCTGGTTGAGTGCTCACCACAATC
Source organism: Ornithorhynchus anatinus (assembly GCF_004115215.2). NCBI lineage: Eukaryota > Metazoa > Chordata > Mammalia > Monotremata > Ornithorhynchidae > Ornithorhynchus > Ornithorhynchus anatinus. Next base: position 167,416,713 of record NC_041729.1, read on the forward strand.
TGATTGGTGGGAAAATCTGCGGGCTGGGCCGCCTGCACCAGAGACACATCAGTCTTTGGTTGTGAAGATGGGTGGGCCCCTCTGTTTCCCAGATCTTCGAACAGGTGGTGTAGTGGCTAGAGCCCGGGCCTGGGAGTCAAAAGGTCATGGGTTCTAATCCTAGCTCTGCCACTTGTCTGCTGTGCCACCTTGGGGAAGTCTCTTCATTTCCCCAGGCCTCAGGTACCTCAACTGTAAAATAGGGATCGAGACTGTGAGCCTCATGTGGGACAGGGACTGTGTTCAATAGATTTGCCTGTATCCACCCCAGGGTTTAATAATAATAATAATAATGTTGGTATTTGTTAAGCACTTACTATGTGCAGAGCACTGTTCTAGGCGCTGGGGTAGATACAGGGTCATCAGGTCGTCCCACATGAGGCTCACAGTCTTCATCCCCATTTTACAGATGAGGTCACTGAGATGCAGAGAAGTGAAGTGACTTGCCCACAGACACACAGCTGACAAGTGGCAGAGCCGGTATTCGAACCCATGGCCTCTGACTCCCAAGCCGGGGCTCTTCCCACTGAGCCGCGCTGCTTCTCAGCAGTTCTGTTCCGTTTAGTTTAGTAAGCACAGAAGTTGAGTTCTGTGCTTGGCACATAGTAAGCATTTAACAAATACCACAATTATTATTATTTTTATTACCCAACCTGTGCTGTTTCCTGATCTAAAGTGGAGAAACAGCATGGCCTATTGGATAGGGCGTGGCCCTGAGAGAGGAACCTGGGTTCTAATCTTGGCTCTGCCACGTGTCTGCTGTGCGACCTTGAACAAGTCACTTCACTTCTCTGTGCCTCAGTTCCCTCATCCGTAAAATCTGTAAAATTCAGACTGTGAGCGCCTAGGGGGTCAGGGACTGTGTCCAACCTGATTAGCTTGTATCTACCCCAGTGCTTAAGACAAAGTTCGACACATAGTAAGTGCTTAACGAATACCATCATCTTCATTATTATTATTATTAACGACTGCAGGAGCCAGAGGACAGTGGGAAGAGCAGGCTGAACGCCACTGTGGGGGTATCTAAGATGGCTCACGAACCCTTCCATCTGTCATTCATTCGATCGTATTTATTGAGCACTTACTATGTGCCGAGCACCGTACTAATCACTTGCCCAACATCACACAGCAGACGAGCGGCGGAGCCGGGATTAGAACCCAGGTCCTTCTGACTCCCAAGCCCGGGCTCTTGCCACGAGGTTATGCTGCTTCTCTTCTTCATTCAGTAGTATTTATTGAGCGCTTACTATGTGCAGAGCACTGGACTAAGCGCTTGGAATGGACAGATCGGCAACAGAAAGAGACGGTCCCTGCCCTTTGACGGGCTTACAGTCTAATGCACTGGGGAAGATAAAACGTTAGGAATGGCACAGTCCCTGCCCCACACGGATTCATAATCTATCTTATCCCCATTTTACATATATGTAAAATCAGATACTATACATGTCATGCATATGATGCTGCTTTTCTGTATAGTATCTGATTTTACATATATGTAAAATGGGGATAAGATAGATTATGAATCCGTGTGGGGCAGGGACTGTGCCATTCCTAACGTTTTCACGAGCGGCAGAGCCATGCCGCTTCTCTTATATATATATACATGACATGTCATGGTATTTGAGAAGCAGCGTTGCTCAGTGGAAAGAACCCGGGCTGGGGAGTCAGAGGTCATGGGTTCGAATCCCAGCTCTGCCACTTGTCAGCTGGGTGACTGTGGGCAAGTCACTTCACTTCTCTGGGCCTCCGTTACCTCATCCGTAAGATGGGGATTAACTGTGACCCTCACGGGGGACAACCTGATGACCCTGTAACTACCCCAGCGCTTAGAACAGTGCTCTGCACATAGTAAGCACTTAAATACTAACATTATCATTATTATTATATGTGGGAACTAGGGAAGACACGTGGCCCGGTGACTAGAGCACAGGGCTGGGAGTCAGAGGGCCTGAGTTCTAATCCCGGCTCTGCCTCTCGTCTGCTGTGTGATTTCGGGCAAGTCGCTTCGCTTCTCAGGGTCTCGATTCCTTCACCTATGAAATAGGGATGAAGACTGTGAGCCCCACGTGGAACATGGACTGTGTTCGACCTGATTAGTTGGTATCTACCCCAGTGCCTGGCACAGAGTAAGCACCTAACAGATACCATTAAAAAGAAGGCCCAGAGAGGCTAACTGACTTGCCAAGGTCACACAGCAGTTCAGTCTGCTGCCTCCCAATTGCTCGCTCTTTCCACCAGGCCTCTCTGACTCCCATTTATGAGTTTCCATTAAATTGCATATTTTCTTAGGTTGCAAAAAAGCTGTTCTGTTCTTTCCACCTTCCCTTCTTCCCTTTCATTCCCATGTCTCTTTTCACCCCTTTCATTTGGAAAACTAAGAAGAAGCCCTGACACACACAGCCACATTTTTTAGAGGTCTGAAACCAGGTTATTTTTTTTTTCCCAGTTAATAATAATAATAATGATAATGTTGGTATTTGTTAAGCGCTTACTATGTGCCGAGCACTGTTCTAAGCGCTGGGGTAGACACAGGGGAATCAGGTTGTCCCACGTGGGGCTCACAGTCTTAATCCCCATTTTACAGATGAGGTCACTGAGGCACCGAGAAGTTAAGTGACTTGCCCACAGTCACACAGCTGACAAGTGGTAGAGCCGGGGTTCGAACCCATGACCTCTGACTCCAAAGCCCGTGCTCTTTCCAGTGAGCCACGCTGCTTGCTTGGCCAGGAAAAGAAAAGTCCTTTAATAGCTATCGATGGTATTTACTAAGCTCTTACTATGTGCCAAGGATTGTTCTTGCTTCTGGGGTAGCCTCCAAAATCATCAGATTGGAAATTATCCATGTTGCACAAACACAAAGGTCTCAGTGTCCAAGAGTCTTCCAATTCTGTTGTGCTCTCCCCATTCCCTCGTACAGTGCTCTACACTAAGCGCTCAATCAATCAAAGGTATTGAATAAATAATATTGTAACTGTGGTATTTTTTAAGCCCATACTAGGCTCGGTTCTAAAATAATTGGTTTAGACACAGTCTCTGTCCCACGTGAGGCTCACCGTCTTGATCCCCATTTTACAGATGAGGGAAGTGAGGCCCAGGGAAGTGAAGTGACCTACCCAAGGCGACACTGCAGACAATTGGCAGAACCAGGATTAGAACCCAGGTCCTTCTGACTCCCAGGTCGGTGCTCTATCCGCAAGGCCACGCTGCTTCCTGGTATTTATTGAGCACTTACAGTGAGCTCACTGGGGGCAGGGAATGTCACTGTTTATTGCTGTACTGTACTTCTCTGTGCCTCAGTTCCCTTGTTTGTAAAATAGGGATGAAGACTGTGAGCCCCACATGGGACAACCTGATTACCTTGTATCTACCCCAGGGCTTGGCGTCATCGTCACTATTATTATCATTAGAAATAATGGTGGCATTCAGTAATAATAATAATGATGCTGGTATTTGTTAAGCACTTACTGTGTGCCAAGCACTGTTATAAGCACTGGGGCAGATACAGGGTAAATCGGGTTGTCCCTCGTAGGGCTCACAGTCTTCAACCCCATTTCACAGATGAGGTCACTGAAGCACAGAGAAGTTAAGTGACTGACCCAAAGTCACACAACTGACAGGTGGCGGAGCCGGGTTAGAACCCGCGACCTCTGATTCCCAAGCCCGGGCTTTTTCCACTAAGCCACACATTTATTAAGGTCTTACTATGTGCCAAACACTATATTAAGCACTGGGGAAGATTCAAGGTTAGGAATGCTCACAGTCCCAGTCCCATATGGATTCATAATCTATCTTATCCCTATTTTACATATGTGGAAACTAGAGAAGCCATAGTCATTCATTCATTCATTCATTCATTCAGATTTATTGAGCACTTACTGTGTGCAGAGCACTGTATTAACCACTTGGAAGTGGAATTTGACAACGGATTAGTACACTTATCTACAATTGCCATTTAGACTCTGTCATCTATCCTCTTCGACCCTCTTTCATCCTCCTTCAGATACAGAGGATGTCACCATCCTCAACATTTATGTACATCTCCATCTTCAGTGATATATTCCATTATTTTTTCCAGTTTGATCAGCCACCCCCTCCTGACGTATTCACTCTTTGTCTAGTCTTACGCCGTCGTGTCGTCTCCGACCCATAGCGACGCCATGGACACGTCTCCCCCAGAAGGCCCCACCTCCTTCTGCCGTCGTTCTGGTAGCGGATCCACAGACTTTTCTTGGGGAAAAATCCAGAAGTGGTTGACCATCACCACCTTCCGCGCAGTAAACTTGAGTCTCCGCCCCGGACTCTCTCCCGGGCCGCCGCTGCCCAGCACGGGGGAGTTTTGGCTCGTGGCCGATGACCTGCCGCTCGCTAGCCACCGGCCAAGCTCGGAATGGAACGGACGGGCCTCGGCTTCACTCTCCCTCCTGGAGTCGAGACCGGTAGAGGACTGGAAGCTCTCCAGGTGCCACCCTGAGAGGGGGTATTCACTCTGCTATCTCCTCAATCTGTAATCTTCCCCCTGCTAGCATTATTTGTACATATATACTGCTCGTCTCCCTGATTAGATTGTAAGTCTTGCGTGGACAGGGACTGTGTCGGTTACATTTCTGTCGCTGTCACATCGCTGAGATGTTATTTGTTACATTCGGCGACCCCAAGCTGCTCCAGAGATGGGCCGTCTCTCCGTGCGGGCTGCTGTAGGAGGGGTGCCAAGCGCTTAGTACGGTGCTCCGCACACGGTAGCGCTCAATACATACGATTGAATGAATGAATTCTGTTAATGAGATGTACATCACCCTGATTCTATTTATTTGCTATTGTTTGAACGAGATGTTCTTCCTCTCGATTCTATTTATCGCCATCGTTCTTGTCTGTCCGTCTCCCCCGATTAGACCGTGCGCCCGTCAAAGGGCAGGGACTGTCTCTATCTGTTACCGATTTGTCCATTCCAAGCGCTTAGTACAGTGCTCTGCACATAGTAAGCCCTCAATAAATACTATTGAATGAATGAATGAATGAATGAATGGTTCAGAGAGTGTGGATGGCTCAGTGCAAACCCTCCCCACTGTTGAACACACCGCTCCATCACAGGGCCTGTTGGCGATAATAATAGCAATGATAATAATAATGGTATTTGTTAAGCGCTTACTATGTGCCAAGCACTGTTCTAAGCGCAGGAGATAGGACCCGTCTCCCTCCCCACCCCTTTTCTTTTAATGGAATTTGTCAAGCGCTTACTATGTGCCAGGCACTGTACTAAACACTGGAGTAGGTTCAAGCTAATCAGGTTGGACACAGTCTCTGTCCCACCTGGGGCTCACAGTCTTCACCCCCATTTTCCAGATGAAGTAACTGAGGCCCAGGAAAGTGAAGCGACTGGCCCAAGGTCACACGGCGGACAAGTGGAAGAGCCGGGATTAGAACCCAGCAACGAATAGAGTTGTGGGATCGAACACAAATGCAGTTTTTCTTTTACCAGTAATAGAATATTTTGAATTAGGCGCATTATGCATACATATGTAAAAACTTCATTTACTTCATTTTCAAAATGTCATCTTTAGATTCTATTTGGCAAAAGACAACTCTGGCTAACACACTAGAGAGCTGCCATTATGTAATGCTAAATTGAAATGGGCTTTAAAGTCTTTACTCAAGTCAGACAAAATGCTCGAGAAGGTGAGAGGAAAGGGAATGAAGGTGCTTATGCCAAGGGAAACTTTGCAGTGTTATATCAAAGTTAGAGAGAAATATCAGCCTTAAAATTCACTATTGCCCTCATGAAAGAGCATTAAAAGACGTGTATTATAACAGGGGCCTGCTATACGATAAATTCCAAATTTTAATGTCATCTATGGTTACTTAAACGAGAGATAAAATTCCCAAGCAATGAAAATCCATCATCAAATCATTACGATCGCAAATACACATTTATGCAGGATTTCAGGACGGCTTTCCTTTTCTTGTGATTGAATTCAAGGATTTGGAATGCTTCAGCAATAATTTAAACAATGAGGATCCAGAATGAAGTTCTACTCTTGGCATGATTTCAGGGTGTGGGAAAGTTATCTTTGGTGGGGGAAAATGCTGATATTCTAAATTTAAAATGCACATTTGGTAGCATTTCATTATAACGACAAGCAGCAAGGCCTAGTGGAAGGAGCCCGGAGTCTGGTCGTCAGGAGACCTGGGTTCTAATCCTCGTTCTGCCGCTTACCTCCTGTGGGACCTCTGACAAGTCAGTTAACGTCTCCGTACCTCAGTTTCGTTTTCTGTAAAATGGGGATTAATAATAATAATGTTGGTATTTGTTAAGCGCTTTCTATGTGCAGAGCACTGTTCTAAGCGCTGGGGGAGATACAGGGTAATCAGGTCGTCCCACGTGAGGCTCACAGTTAATCCCCATTTTATAGATGAGGGAACTGAGGCACAGAGAAGTGAAGTGGCTCGCCCACAGTCACACAGCTGACAAGCGGCAGAGCCGGGAGTCGAACTCATGACCTCTGACTCCGAAGCCCAGGCTCTTTCCACTGACCCACGCTGCTTCGAGATTTGCTCTTCCTCCCGACTGACCGTGATCGCCATGTGGGAAAGAAACGGTGCCTGAACTGTTTAAATTCTAACTGCCCCAGCACTTAGGGTAGTTTTTGGCACCTAGTAAGCTCCCCTCTCAGGGTCGCGCCTGGAGAGTTTCCAGTCCTCTACCAGTCTCGGCTACGGGAGGGAGAGCGAAGCGGAGGCCCGTCCGTTCCATTCCTAGCTTGCCCAGTGACTGGCGAGTGGCGGGCCATCGGCTACAAGCCAAAACTGCCCCGTGCCGGGCAGCGGCGGCCCGGGAGAGAGTCCGGGGCGGAGACTGGAGCTAACCGCACGGAAGGTGGAACCGTAAACCACTTCTGGATTTTTCCCAAGAAAACTCTGCGGATCCATTACCGGAACGATGGCGGATGGAGAGCGGGCCGTTCTGGGAGAGATGCGTCCGGGCGTCGCTGTGGGTCGGGCAGACGACTCGACGGCATCGGACACGATATGGTGAGCGCTTAACGTATCGCCGAAATAAGTACGTCCCTTTAGACTTTAAAGAAGCTGATTCGCAATTCATCAATCAGCGGATTTTCTTGGTCCTTACTGTGTGCAGAGCACTGTACTAAGCGCTGGGAGAGTACAATGTAACCGAGCTTAGAGAGCTGTTCCATACCCACGTGGAGCTTATGCTCTAAAGGGAATTATATCAGTTTTAAGATCCACAGTACAACGAATGCTGCAGTTGGCTTAAGTAATTACAGACACGTGAGGGACGGTAAGTGAAAATGCCGTCCAACGTATTCACTTGATCCTATAAGGGAAAAAAGTATGCGGGTGTTTTAATTTTTTATACATCTATTTGCATATTCATTTTTCATTCGACTTGTTCATTCCGACAAAGTTGTCTGACTTCTCCTGATATGCTTGTCCTTCTTCTAATTCCACTATTTGCAATTCTTTTTGTCTGACTCTCCAGTTGATCAATCGATCATCAGGGGCCTGGGATTCGGAAGGACCTGGTTTCTGATCCAGGCTCCGTCACTTGTCTGCTAGGCGATCTTGGGCAAGTCACTTCACTTCTCCGAGCCTCAGTTCCCTTGTCTGTAAAATGGGAATTAAGAATGTGAGCCCTATGTGCGACAGGGACGGGGTCCAACTCGATTATCTTGTATCTATCCCAGCGCTTAGAAGAGTGCCTGGCACATAGTATGTGCTTAGCAATTACCACAATTATTATTAATATTAGTATTAGCAGACCTCTCTACTAAGTACCTGGGAGAGTACAAAACAGCAGAATTAACAGACGTTTTCTGCCAATAATAGGCTTACTGTCTTAGAATGTTCACTCCTGAGGACAGGGAATGCATTTCTTGTATCTACAGGACCGACCCACCCTTCCTTCCCTTCCTTCCCTTCCTTCCCTTCCTTCCCTTCCCCCCTTCCTTCCCTCCCCTCCTTCCCTCCCCTCCTTCCCTCCCCTCCTCCCTCCCTCCCTCCCTCCCTCCCTTCCTTCCCTCCCCTCCTTCCCTCCCCTCCTTCCCTCCCCTCCTCCCTCCCTCCCTCCCTCCCTCCCTCCTCCTCCTTCCTTCCTTCCTTCCTTCCTTCCTTCCTTCCTTCCTTCCTTCCTTCCTTCCTTCCTTCCTTCCTTCCTTCCTTCCTTCCGACAATCCCTGCCCAGTAATCAATCAATCAATCAATCAATCAATCAATCAGACTTATTGAATGCTTATTATGTGAAGAGCACTGTACTAAGTGATTTGAAGAGTGCAATATAAAAGAATTAGCAGACCTGTTTCCTGCCCATAATGAGTTTACAATCTAAAGTCTTCAGGAAAGGAGCATGGTGTGGACGGAACACAGGCCAGGGAGTCGGAAGGTCATGGGTTCTAATCCCAGCTCGGCCACTTGTCTGCTGTGTGACCTTGGACAAGTCACTTCACTTCTCTGGGGCTCAATTACCTCCTCTGTAAAATGGGGATTGAGCCCCATGTGGGACAGGGACTGTGTCCAACCTGATTTCCTAGTAACCACCCCAGTGCTTAGTACAGGGCTTGGCACATTGTAAGTGCTTAAAAAATACCTCAATTATAATTATCATTATTCTACCATAACATTATTATTATGATGATATTTGTTATGGTATTTTTAAATACTTACTATGTGTTTAGTACTGTTCTCCTCAATACAAGATAATCAGGTCAGACACTGTCCTTGTCCTCTAGACTGTAAGCCCGTTGTGGGCAGGGATTGTCTCTCTTTCTTGCTGAATTGTACTCTCCAAGCACTTAGGACAGTGCTCTGCACACAGTAAGTGCTCAATAAATACGATGGAATAAATATGGAGCTCACAGTCTGTATAGGAGGGAATAGGATTTAATCCCCAGATAAGGAAACCGAAGTCTAGAGAAGTGAAGTGATTTGCCCAAGGACACCCAACAGACAAATAATAATTGAGAAGCAGCATGGCTCAGTGGAAAGAGCCCGGGCTTGGGAGTCAGAGGTCATGGGTTCTAATCCCGGCTCCACCACTTGTCAGCTGTGTGACTGTGCGCAAGTCACGTCACTTCTCTGGGCCTCAGTTACTTCATCTGTAAAATGGAAATTAACTGTGAGCCTCAGGTGGGACAACCTGATAACCCTGTATCTACCCCAGCACGGTTCTGCACATAGTAAGTGCTTAACAAATACTAACATTATTATTATTATTATTATTATATTTGTTAAGCACTTACTATGTTCCAGGCACTATACTCAGTGCTGGGGTGGAGAGAAACAAATTGGGTTGAACAAAGTTCCCGTCCAACGTGGGGCTCACAGTCTCAATCCCCATTTTGCAGACGAGGAAATTGAGGCCCAGAGAAGTGCAGTGGCTAGCCCAAGGTGTCTCAGCAGACGAGTGGCAGAACCAAGATTAGAACCCATGTCCTTCTCACTCCCTGGCCCGTGTTGGTGGAGCCGGGTTTAGAACTCAAATCCTCAGACGCCCAGTGCCCCGCTCTTTCCATTAGACCAAGCTGCTTCTATAATGCAGGGCAGACAGCTGAATAAATGCTCAATAAATTCCAATTCCTGATTGAAAATGGTAAGCATTACCAATCCTCGAACCTGACCCTTTCGGGCTAAATGTTGGATCTCTTGAAAAATCCTTTCATTTGAAAATTGAAGTCCAGCTCATTAATTGATTGAGAATCAATTGCTGAGCAACTCATTGCTGATTTGTGCCTTCATTTTTAATGCACTCTTTCCTCTTCAAACACTGCCACTCTGTACAAGATGCTTCTTAAACATATCGAGATGGGCAGGAGGACAATCTAGACACGGTACAGCTGAAATCTTGATCGCTAAAGAGATGCCCGAAAAGAAAAGATATAGCTATCTCATCGCCAGGATTGACAGTTTAGAAATTTTAAACACAGTGATAAGAACCCAAGCCGGGGATATTTGTATTTAGAGGATTGTTTGTTTTATTTTATTTTATTTTTTTCCTTGTGGTTAGAATAGACGGCAGGGGCTCAGTAGACTTGGACCTCTAATATGAAATTTACCTGCAGTGTAAATAACTATTCCCAGAACAACTTTAGACCTGGAATTTAATGTCACGTCGTAAGTGCTTCTTCATTATTTTTTGGAGGGCTTGCTATTATTTCCTCATAAGTCGAGCTCAGGTACAGGAAATAAGTTGACTTTATAACGGATCTTGATAGGGGAGCCGAGGATATAAATGCCGATGTCTGTTTGTGAAGGAGCTGATTAAAAAGCCTCGTAGTTCACTAAGCGTGGCGCAGTGGATAGACCCCGGGGCCTGGATGTCGGAAGGTCATGGGTTCTAATCGAGGCTCCGCCACGTAGGATCTTGGGCAAATCACTTGACTTCTCTGGGCCTCAGTTACCTCATCTGGAAAATGGGGATTGAGACCGGGAGCCCCACAGGGAAGAGGGATCGTGTCCAACCCGATTTGCTTGTGTTCACGCCAGCACTTAATACAATGCCTCGCACGTAGTAAGCCCTTAACAAATACCATTCTCATTATTATTATCAATGAACGTGATAATAATAATAATAACGGTATTTGTTAAGCCCTTACTGTGTGTCGAGCACTGTTCTAAGCGCTGGGGTAGATGCAAGGTAAGCAGATTGTCCCACGTGGGGCTTACAGTCTTCATCCCCATTTTACAGATGAGGTAACTGAGGTACAGAGAAGGGAAGTGACTTGCCCAAAGTCACATAGCTGACAAGGGGCGGAGTCGGGATTAGAACCCATGACCTCTGACTCCCAAACCCGGGCTCTTTCCACTAAGCCACACCGCTTCTCACAGCCATGCTGCTTCAGGTGATCATGATAAGGTTTTCAGATGACTATCTGGAGCACAATATTAGAATAATTGTAGGCATAGAGGCCTATTTTGGACTTCAGCTGTTACAAAAGCTGGTTTAAATTTCAATTATTCCGGCTAAATTTCTTTCCAAAATGAGTGGAAGCATGGCAGAAATTACAGCTAATTTTCCTAAAGTTTGAACAGTTTTGGCAGGAAGCAGTTGTGAAGTTTGGGTTTGAATCGTGCTGCCCTTTTTAGCTCAGAACATGAAATCTTCCTCAATCAATCAATAAATCAGTGGTATTTATTGAGCACCCGTACTGAGTGCTTGGGAATAGTAATAATAATGCTGGCATTTGTTAAGCGCTTACTATGTGCAGAGCACTGTTCTAAGCGCTGGGGGAGATACAGGGTCATCAGGTTGTCCCACACGAGGCTCACCGTCTTAATCCCCATTTTACAGATGAAGTAACTGAGGCCCAGAGAAGTGAAGTGACTTGCCCACAGTCCCACAGCTGCCAAGCGGCCGAGCCGGGATTCGAACCCATGACCTCTGACTCCCCAACCCGGCCTCTTTCCACTGAGCCATGCTGCTTACAGTGGAGTTAGTAGATAGAATCCTCGTCTTCAAAGAGCTTACGGTTTCCCAAAAAATCAACCAGTCCATGATCTCCCCACTGTCAGTGCCCTCTTAATAACAATAATAATAATGAGTAAGCGCTCAATAAATATGATGGAATGAATATGGGGCTCACAGTCCAAATAGGAGGGAATAGGATTAGGGCATAGGGAATAGGAATGGGGAATCCCCATGTAAGGAAATCGAGGCTTAGAGAAGTGAAGTGATTCCCCCAAGGACACACAACAAATAATCACGGTGGCATTTGTTAAGCACTGACTATGAACCAGACACTGTTCTAGGCGCCGGACATTGTCCTAAGCGCTGGAAATTACCACCTCCTCCAACATTCATTCATTCATTCATTCAATTATATCTATTGAGTACGTACTGTGTGCAGGGCACACTTGGAAAATACGATTCAGCAACCAGTAGAGACGATCCCCGCCCGCAACGACCTCACAGTCTAGAAGAGGGGAGACAAACATCGAAACAGGTAAATAGGCATCAGTGGCGTCGTTATAAATGACTAGAATTATAGATAACTGAATGGAATTATAGATAATAAATGGAACGAATTCCAAAGTCGCAACAATCTATCAGCCAACTCTAGAATTTTCATAATAATAATAATCACGATGGCATTTGTTAAGCGCTTACTATATGCCAAGCACTATTCTAAGCACTGGGGGTGGGAAGGGGGAGAATAAAAGGTAATCAAGATGTCCCATATGGGGCTCACAGTCTTAATCCCCATTTTACAGATGAGGTAACAGGGGCCCAGAGAAGTTAAATGACTTGCCCAAAGTCACACAGCTGACAACTGGCAGAGCGGGGATTAGAATCTATGATCTCTGCCTCAGTTACCTCGTCTGTAAAATGGGCATTAACTGTGAGCCTCACGTGGGACAACCTATCGTCGGGGTCATCAGGTTGTCCCTGCATCTACCCCAGCCTTTAGAACAGTGCTCTGCACATAGCCAGCGCTTAACAAATACCAACATTATTATTATTATTATTATTATTATTAAGTTAGCAGCTCACACAGCAGACATGTGGCGGAAGCAGGATTAGAACCCATGACCTTCTGACTCCCAGGCCCGTGCTCTATCCGCTAAACCACGCTGTTTCTCCCCCTGGCCTAGAACTCCCTCCCCTTTCTTATACACCAGATCACCGCTCTCCCCACCACCAAAGCCTTTTTAAGGACACACTTCCTCCAAGGAGCCTTCCCCGATTCAGCCACATTTTCCTCACCACCACCCCCGAGTCGGGTACGCTCTTGGACCTGTCTCCAGTGGGCATTTACTCTTCGCCCCACCCTCAGCACCACAGTACTTATGTACGTATATAAAAAAAGAATTACAAATTATTTATCCATATTAATGCCTGCTTCCACCTCTACACTGGAAACTCCATGTCATCAGGGAACGTGTCTACCAACTCTTATGTCCACATTTGTAATTTATTTATTTCTATTGTCTGTCTCCCCCGTTGGACTGTAAGCTTACTGTGGGCAGGGAATGTGTCTGTTATATATATATTTTTATGATATTTGTTAAGCGCTTATAATGTGCCAAGCCCTGTTTTAAGCACTGGGGAAGATACAAGGTAATCAGGTTGTCCCATGTGGGGCTCAGAGTTAATCCCCCTTTTACAGATGAGGTAACTGAGGCACGGAGAAGTGAAGTGGCTTGCCCACAGTCACACAGCTGACAAGGGGCAGTAGCTTTCATGGGTTCTAATCCCGGCTCCGCCGCTTGTCCACTGTGTGACTTGGGCAAGTTACTTCACTTCTCTGGGCCTCAGTTACCTCATCCCCTTTCAGACTGCGAGCCTGCTATTGGGCAGATTGTCTCACTCTGTTGCCGAACTATACATTCCGAGGACTTAATATAGTGCTCTGCACAAAGTAGACGCTCAATGAATACCGTTGAATAAATGAATGAATAAAATGGGGATTGAGACCATGAGCCCCACCTGAGACAGGGGCTGCGTCCAACCCAATTTGCTTGAATCCACCCCAGCGCTTAGTATAGTGCCTGGCACAGAGTAAACGCTTAACAAATACCAGAATTAGTACGTGGGAAAGGGTTCTGTAAACTAGAGAAGCAGCGTGGCTCAGTGGAAAGAGCCCGGGCTTGGGAGTCAGACGTCATGAGTTCGAATCCCGGCTCTGCCACTTAGCTGTGTGACTGTGGGCAAGTCATTTCACTCCTCTGTGCCTCAGGTCCCTCATCTGTAAAATGGGGATTAACTGTGAGCCTCATGGGACAGCCTGATTCCCCTGTATCTCCCCCAGCGCTTAGAACAGTGCTCGGCACCTAGTAAGCGCTTAACAAATACCAACAGTATTATTATTATTATTAGAGAGAAGAGATGGGGACACATTGATTCAACAGTTGCTCGAGTTGGCCAGTCAGTCATATTTATTGAGTGTTTACCGTGTGCAGAGAACTGTATAGAGCACTAGGGAAAAGACAGTAGAACAACGAGCAAATTCCCTGCCCACTGTGAGCTTACCGTCTAAAGGAATGAAGTGTGGGCTGGGCTGTTTATCCTCTCCAATCTGGCTTCCATCCCTTTCACTCCTCAGAAACAGCCCTCTCGAAGGTCACCAGTGTGATCTCCTTCTTGCCAAATCCAACAGCCTCTACTCCATCCCCTCATCCGCCTCCACCTCACAGCTGCCTTTGACCCTGCGGCCCGACCCCCCGCTCCTGGAAATGTTAGCCAGTTTTGGCTTCCCTGACTCAGTCCTCTCCCGGTCCTCCTCCTACCTCTCTGCCTGCTCATTCGCCGTCTCCTCGGCGGGCTCCTCCTCTGCCTCCCACCCCCTCACTGTGGGGGGTCCCTCAAAGTTCAGTTCTGAGTCCCCTTCTATTCTCCATCTACACCCTCCGTGTAGAACTCGTTCACTCCCATGGCTTCGACTCCCATGTCCACGAGGATGATACCCAAATCTCCATCTCCTCCCCTGATCTCTCTCCCTCTCCCCAACCTCTCATCTTCCCCTTCCTTCAAGGCATCTCTAACCGGATGTTTTCCCGTCATCTCAAATTGAACATATCTGAAACAGAGTTCCTTACCTTCCCACCTAAACCCTGCCCTTTCCCTGACTTTCCCATCACTGTAGACGGCACCACCGTCCTTTCCATCTCACAAGCCATAACCTTGGCGTTATCCTTGACTCCTCTCCCTCACTCAACCCACATATTCCATCCATCATCATATCCTGTCAATTCCATCTTCACGACATTGCTAAAATCCACCCATTCCTCTCCCTAATAATAATGTGGTATTTGTTAAGTGCTTACTATGTACCAAGCGCTGTTCTAAGCGCTGGGGGAGATAAAAGGTAATCAGGTTGTCCCACGTAGGGCTTACAGTCTTCACCCCCATTTTACAGATGAGATAACTGAGGCACAGAGAAGTGAAGTGACTTGCCCAAACCCCTGACCTCTGACTCCCAAGCCCATGTTCTTTCCACTGAACTACGCTGCCTCTCCATCCAAATTGCTACCACATTAATCCAGTCACTCATTCCGTCCCTCCTGGATGACTGCATCGGCCTCCTTGCTGACCTCCCTGCCTCCCTCCTCTCCTCCCTCCAGTCTATACTTCACCCTGCTGCCCGCATCATTTTTCTTCCAAAACGTTCAGGACACGTCACCCTGCTCCTCCAAAATACTCCAGAGTTTGCCCACCCTGCTCCACAGGAGCAGCAGCGTGGCTCAGTGGCGAGAGCCCGGGCTTTGGAGTCAGAGGTCATGGGTTCGAATCCCAGCTCTGCCACTCGTCAGCTGTGTGACTGTGGGCGAGTCACTTCACTTCTCCGGGCCTCAGTGACCTCATCTGTAAAATGGGGATTAAGACCGTGAGCCCCACGTGGGACAACCTCATTCCCCTGTGTCTCCCCCCAGCGCTTAGAACAGTGCTCGGCACAGAGTAAGCGCTTAACAAATACCAACAAATACCACATCAAACAAAAACTCACCACCTTTAGGTTTAAAGCTCTCTACCACAATGTCCCCTCCTACCTCACCTCCCTTCTCTTCTTCTCCATCCCGGCCCGCACACTCCGCTCCTCTAATGCCAACCTTCTCTCGGGGCCTCCGTCTCTCCCGTCTCACTGCCGACCCCTTGCCCATCTCCTGCCTAAGGCCCGGAAGGCCCTCCCGCCTCAGATCCCACAGACAATGACTCTCCCCTACTTCAAAGCCTTATTGAAGGCCCCTCTCCTCCAAGAGGCCTTCCCAAACTAGGCCCCACTTTTCCTCATCTTCCGCTCCCTTCTGTGTCACCCTGACTCGCTCCCTTTCCTCTTCCTCCCCTCCAGCTCCACACCGCTTATATCCAAATCCATCATTTTATTTATTTGTATTGATGTCCGTCTCCCTGCCCCCAGACTCTAAGCTCGCTGTGGGCTGGGAATGCCACTGTTTAGTGTTGTATTGCACTTTCCCAAGCGCTCAGTCCACTCCCCTGCACACAGTAAGCGCTCAGTGATTACGACTGAGTGAATAAATGGGGAGAATGATAATGATGGTGTTTGTTAAGCGTTTAGTATATGCCAGGCACTGTTCTAAGCACTGAGCACCGTTCTAAGGGCTGGGAGAGCTTGAGCCCCATGTGAGACAGGGACTGTGTGCAACCTGATTAACTTGGATCTACCACAGCGCTTAGAACAGTGCCTGGGACATTCTAAGTGCTTAACAAGTACTATAATGGTAATTGTCATTATTATTATTAAATGCAACTGATTTATCAGTTGCTTAACAACAGTACAAAAGAAGAAAATGGAAAGTCGAGCAGCGGCAGTTATTGTGCTCTCTGTATGTTTGGAAATCCAAACATCCTCGAGGATTCATCGCAAACGCCTCAGAATTGCCACCATATTATACCAACAATCACATGGATTAGGAAGAGATTGCTGAGCTATAAAACGGGAATGATCATCAAGGAGTCGCTTAAACCCACAAAGCCGATTCCCAGAGCCGTAGAAGAAGGCAAATTTATATCTACTGTTCAATCATCTCTCCCCAAAACAACCCGCAAAGAAAAAAGTCGCCCGGACACGATTTTTTTAAAAATGGTATTTGTTAAGCGCGTACTATGTACTAAGTGCTGGGGTAGATACAAGTTAATCAGGCTGGACACAGTCCATGTCCCACATGGGGTGCACAGTCTTCTTCCCCATTTTACAGATGAGGTAAATGAGTCCCACAGAAGTGAAGTAATAATGTTGGTATTTGTTAAGCACTTACTACGTGCAGAGCACTGTTCTAAGCGCTGGGGTAGATACAGGGTAATCAGGTCGTCCCACGTGAGGCTCACAGTTAATCCCCATTTTACAGATGAGGTAACTGAGGCACAGAGAAGTGAAGCGACTTGCCCGCAGTCACACAGCTGACAAGTGGCAGTGACTTGTCCAAAGTCACACAGCAGACAAGTGGCGGAGCCAAAATTAGAACCCAAGACCTCTGGCTCCCAAGCACGGGCTCTTTTCACTAAGCCACACTGCACGCTGTACTGTCGACGCGTTCCCTGTCCATAACGAGCTTACAGTCTAGAGGGGGAGAGAGACGTTTATATGAATAAAGAAGTCATTTATAATATAGAATTTAAAGATATGTACACAAGAACGGTGGGGCGAATATTAAGTGTCCAAAGGTCACAGGTCAAAGTACAAAGATGACGCAAGGGAGAAAGAATCGGGGAAAAAGAGGGCTAAATCAGGGAAGGCCTCTTGGAGGAGATGTGACTTTAATCATGCTTTGAGGGTGGGGAGAGTGGTGGCTTTTTGTCTACGGAAGTTCGCTGTGGGCAGGGAATGTGTCTGTTTATTGTTCTGCTGTACTGTCCCAGGAGCTCAGTACAGTGTTCGGCACACAGTAAGCACTCAATAAATATGATTGAAAGAATGAATGAATGACTATGGAGGGCGAGGGCATTCCAAGCTGGGGAGAGGGGAGAGGGAGGATGTGGGTAAGGGGTCCGTGGAGAGATGATAGAGGAGGTTGAAACAAAAAGAATAAGTTGGCAGAATAATAGGAATTGAGAAGCGGCATGGTGTAGTGGACAGAGCCGGGGCCTGGGACTCAGAAAGTCACGGGTTCTAATCCCGGCTCCGCCACTTGTCAGCTGCGTGACCTTCGCGAGTCACTTCACCTCTCTGGGCCTCAGTTCCCTCATCTGGAAAAAACGGAGATGGGGACTGTGAGCCCCACAGGAGACAGGGACTGTGACCACCCTAATTTCCTTGTATCCGCCCCAGCGCTTGGAACAGTGCCTGACCCATAGTAGGGGCTTAACAGTCATAGTTGTTATTATTATTAGAGACGTTCTTGGTCCTCAGACACCCCTGCCGACGGTGAGACGGCCTCCTCGGAGCGGGTATCTCTGAGGACGAATCCCTGGCCCGCTGGCATATCGTTACAAACGGAGCCCGGCCGGTCACCTGGTCTGCCCTCTGGACATTTGGGCAAGCTCTGCTCGCGCACTGATGGTGAAGAGGATGAAGGTCTGCCCTACTGCCAGAAGCTTGATCTGTGTGTGCAGCAGTGGGGAGAGTTTGCACTGAATCTTCCACACTCTCTGGTCCGGGCCCCCGCGCCTAGCAGGATCTGTGCCGGAGCTGTGTGTGAAGCAGCGGGGAGGGTTTGCACCGAACCATTCACACTCCCTGGCTCCGTTCCCCCTCTGTGGCCAGCAGGCCCTGTGCCGGAGCTGCGTGTGAAGCAGTGGGGAGGGTCTGCATCGAGCCATCCCCACTCCCCGGCTCAGTCCCCCCACGCCCAGCAGCAGAAGAAGCAGGAGAAGCAGCGTGGCTCAGTGGAAAGAGCCCGGGCTTTGGAGTCAGAGGTCATGGGTTCTAATTCAGGCTCGGCCGCTTGTCAGCTGTGTGACTTTGGGCGAGTCACTTAACTTCTCGGTGCCTCAGTTACCTCAACTGTAAAATGAGGATTAAGACTGTGAGCCCCTCGTGGGACAACCTGATTCCCCTGTGTCTACCCCAGCGCTTAGAACAGTGCTCGGCACATAGTAAGCGCTTAACAAATACCTACATCTAATCAGACAGGACGAGTCGGCAGGCAGGGGACCTTGACAGAAGCGACAGCCAACACCACCTAGGCACATTTGCGCACACACACAAGTCCACCTATGTATAGTAAAAGAAACAAACTTTCTAGTTGAAACATTCCCTTGGACCTGTTTGAAGAGAACCAAAAACTCTAAAAATCTCATTCAGGGACGGTCCTAATCAAGGCTTTTTCTCCCGCCCGTCCTAGGATATCAGCGACATGATGAAGGATCCATTTTGTCGATCGTCCCCATTAAGGCTGATGGGAGCCAAGACCCGGCATTTAGGGGCGACGAGGGTCCTCGAGAGATGATGAGTATATTAAATGCCGCTCGGGCTCGAGCCTTTGACATGCCTAGTCTGGGACGAGTCACCGTCTGCACCCATCTTCACCCGACGATCCGGCACGCTCAGCCCATCAGTCGTGTTTCTTGAACACTTCATAATAACAATCACCATAATTATGGTATTTGTTAAGCACTTACTATGTGCCAACCACTGTTCTGGGCACTGGGATAGTTGCAAGGTGATCGGGTTGTCCCTTGTGGGGCTCACGGTCTTAATCCCCATTTTACCGATGTGGTAACTGAGGCACAGAGAAGTTAAGTGACTTGGCCAAGGACACACAGCAGACAAGTGGCGGAGGCGGGATTAGAACCCACGACCTCTGACGTCCAAGGCCGTGCTCCTACCACTAGGCCAGGCTGCTTCATGTGCGCAGAGCCCTGGACTAAATGCTCAGGAGAGTACGATATGAGAGTTGGTAGACAACGTTGTCTGCCCACGATGAGTTTATATCAATAGATCAATCGATTGACCAATCGTACTGATTGAGCGCTTGCCAGGTGCAGAACAATGTCCTAAGCACTCGGAGGGTACGATATAATAATAGTAATGTTGGTATTTGTTAAGCGCTTACTACGTGCAGAGCACTGTTCTAAGCGCTGGGGGAGATACAGGGGAATCAGGTTGTCCCACTTGAGGCTCACAGTCTTCATCCCCATTTTCCAGATGAGGGAACTGAGGCCCAGAGAAGTGAAGTGACTCGCCCACAGTCACACAGCTGACATGCGGCAGAGCTGGGATTCAAACCCGGGCTCTGACTCCCAAGCCCGGGCTCTTTCCACTGAGCCACGCTGCTTCTCTATCACATTCACATTTACTGAGTGCTTACTATGTGAACAGTGTACTAAGCACTTGGGAGAGTTCAATACGACATTAAACAGACCTAATCCCTGTCCACAATAAGCTTCTCTCTTTACCTGCATCTCTCCTGTCCCGGCGCCGACCTCTGGCCCACGTCCTGCCCCTGGCCCGGAACGCCCTCCCTCCTCATGTCCGACAGACGATGACTCTCCCCCCCGTGAAGCCCAGCTAAAAAAGATCCCACCAACCGATCAAACAATCAGTGGTATTCACTGAGTCCTCGCCATGTGCAGGACACTGTACTAAGCACTTGGAGGAGTACAATAGAACAGAGTTGGTAGACACACTCCCTGCCCACAGTGAGCTTACAGTCCAAAGGAGGAGAGAGGCATTAAATAAAGAAATTATAGATATGGACATAAGTTCCGTGGGGCTGAGGGAGGAGTGATGAGGCTCGGCCCAGTGGCTAGAGCCCGGGCCTGGGAGTCAGAAGGACCTGGGTTCTAATCCCGCTCCTCCACGTGCCTGCTGTGTGACCTTGGGCTAGTCACTGCACTTCTCTCGCCTCAGTTCTCTGCTCGGTAAAATGGGGATGAAGACGGTGAGGCCCCTAGAGAAGCAGCGTGACTCAGTGGAAAGAGCCCGGGCTTGAGAGTCAGGGGTCGTGGGTTCGAATCCCGGCTCCGCCACTTGTCAGCTGTGTGACTGTGGGCGAGTCACTTCACTTCTCTGGGCCTCAGTGACCTCATCTGTAAAATGGGGATTAACTGTGAGCCTCACGTGGGACAACCTGATGACCCTGTATCTCCCCCAGGGCTTAGAACGGTGCTCTGCACATAGTAAGCGCTTAACAAATACCAACATTATTATTATTATTATTATTCTCTCGCCTCAGTTCTCTGCTCTTTAAAATGGGGATGAAGACCGTGAGGCCTATGTGGGACAGGGACTGTCTCCAACCTGACTAGCTTGTATCTACTCCAGCGCTCAATACAGCGACTGGCACGTAGTAAGAACTTAACGAATACCATAAAAAAAAGGGGGGAAAAAAAAGATACGAAGGGGGAGGGAGTTCTCTTCCCTTAGGTCACCATAAGATACTCATCTGCTAAATCTCCAAGCCACTCTGGCCTGGAGAATTTCCCTTTTAATTTGCAACCAAGATTGGCTCTCAGAGCTAAACTGCATCAGAGCCAATGTACCTCTTGCTACATAATGTGCAGAGAGAGATTTTTGCCAAGATCTGATGAGCGTGGCAATAATAGCAAATAAAAATCTAAATTAAGAAGGAGAGAGTAAATAAATTTTTAATCACATGGAATTTAATACTTATGTTAAGGAAGAGAATATTAAAAGTCATTTTATATAGAGCGAATTTATACCGGAGCCGGTTTTAAACTTGTGCGGCTTTGAGTGATATGATAATCATGGCTTTTTTTTTTTTTCTTTTCCCCTCAGTTGTACAAGGGGATTGAAATTTATACACTCAATAACTAGAAAAGAATCATAAAGGCTCAGACTGGAGGAATCTGTCTCACTCCATTTTTTTTCTGTCACTCCCATGGTGATTTTAATATTTTTCCTATGTCTTTGCTTATTCCTGGTGGCAAACATTGCTTTCAAAAGCAGTCTGTAGTGAAATGAGCAGTGTAAGCTACATGCTTCTGAGCAATACACACGTTTGCCAAGTTCTACAGTCAAATCTTGAACTCCGACGCATTTGAAAATGGAACGGTAAAGGTACCCGTTCGTCCAACCCAACGTGCTGGGAAACTTAAAATCGAGCGCCATTTTTTCTATCCTTTGACTCGGGCGTTTAATCTCTCCGGCATGTGAAGAGAAAGTGACTTTCAAAGCTTAAACTAACATCCAAGTAACCGGTCACCCTTTTCTTCTTTGGCTCATGTCTTGGGCCAGAGCAAAGGAGGCCCCGATCCATTTTTAGGCATGTCACACTTTTCAAACCTCGACCGGAGAGTTAGGACGGGGTCTACGGTTTTTCCTCGGAGCGGTGGCCGGAAACGGTTTTAATTTACCGGATTCAATGAGGAGAGTGATGGATGCGAAGCCGCTTCGGCGCATTGTAAAACGCTTTCGATATCCCGCACCAAAGCAAAACGACATAGGAGAGAATGTCCGCGTTCTTTCTGGGATCGCATCTGAGGGGAGAAATGTCTCTTCTCATTAAACGATCTAATTGAAAATGAAACATTATGGGGCGTTCCTTAGCAGTATCGGCTTGTATTTCACCCTCCTAAAAAACTTCCATTAATTTTAGGCTTCTTTCAAACTTGCCTGCTTTGAAATCCATTCTGGGTCTGCACTTCAGGCTAGGAGCAAATCATTTCTTAAATGTAAAAAAAAAAAAAATTGGAAGACATCTGCAGAAAAGGTGGAAGTTCTGGAGTTATCGGCTGGCACCCTTCAGCTACGTCCAAGGTGACATTGGGATTAGCGTTTGTTGAGCTGTCCATTCCAAGTGCTTAGTCCAGTGCTCTGCACATAGTAAGCGCTCAGTAAATACCATTGAATGAATGGATGCTTACCGTGGACGTTCAAAACGAGCCTGTTTGAACACTGCAATGTGTGTTTGAACACTTGTTTTAACTCCATTACCTGGCTAGGGCACGGCAAAGGGATAGGGAATAATGTTGGCATTTGTTAAGCGCTTACTATGTGCAGAGCACTGTTCTAAGCCCTGGAATAGTGGTGCCACAGTCCCAGTCTGCCCCGGTAGAACACATGTGTGCGCAGCACAGTTTGGAGAAGACACGGTGGAGGGACAGGGGTAGTTGGTTCATTCATTCATTGATTCATTCACTCATTCAATCGTATTTATAGAGCGCTTACTGTGCGCGGAGCACTGTACTAAGCTCTTGGAAAGTACAATTTGGCAGCAAATAGAGAAAATCCCTACCCAACAACGGGTTCACAGTTCTCCCTACAGCACTGATCTACCCTGGTAGAACACTTTCGCACTACGCCGTTTGCGAAGAACATGCTGAGTGATGGGGGATGTTCTCCCTACAGCACCAGTTTGCCCCAGAAGACCACGTGTTTGTGCAACACGGTTTGAACAAACCATCTTATTAATACTAATAACTGTAGTATTTGTTAAGTGATTACTATGTGCCAGGCCACTGTACTAAGCACTGGGGTGGATACAAGCAAATCTGGTTGGTCTGATTCCCTGTCCCGCATGGGGCTCAAAGTCTTCATCCCCATTTTGCAGATGAAGGTAACTGAGGCGCAGAGAAATGAAGTGACTTGCCCAAGACCACAAAGCTGACAAGTTGCAGAGGCGGGATTAGAACCCATGACCTTCTGACTCCCCGGCCCATGCTCTAGAGACTAAGCCATGCTGCAGAAGGAATTTCCCATCCTCACAGGACATCGATTAGAACATTAGATCATCTAATCCTGTCTCTGCCATTTGTTTGCTGTGTGATGTAGGGCAAGTCACTTCACTTCTCTGTAGAGGAAAAGGAGGAGGAGGAGAAGGAGGAGGAAGAGGAGGAGCAGGAGGAGAAGAAGGAAGAGGAGAAGAACTAAGGGGAGGAGAAGAAAGAGGAAAGAGGAGAAAGAGGAGGAGGAAAAAGGGAAGAGGATGAGGAGGAGAAGAAAAAGGAAGAGGAGAAGGAGGAGAAGGACAAGGAGGAGGAGAAGAGGAGGAGGAGAAGAAAGAGGAGGAGGAGAAAAAAAGGAAAAGGAAGAGGAGGAGGAGAAGAAAGAGGAGGAGAAGGAGAAGAAGGAAGAGGAGGAGGAGGAGAAGGACAAGGAGGAGGGGAAGAAAGAGGAAGAGGAGAAGGAGGAGGAGAAGGACAAGGACAGGAGAAGGAGAAGGAAGAGGAGGAGGAGAGGAAGAGGAGAAGGAGGAGGAGAAGGACAAGGAGGAGGAGAAGAATGAAGAGGAGGAAAAGGAAGAGGAGGAGGAGAAGAAGGAAGAGGAGGAGAACAAGGAGGAGGAGAACGAAGACGAGGAGGAGGATGAAGATGAGGAGGAGGAGAGTATAACAGAATTTGCAGATATGTTCCCTGACCATAACGGGCTTTCATTCATTCGTTCAATCCTATTTACTGAGCATTTACTGTGTGCAGAGCACTGTACTAAGCACTTGGAAAGTACAATTGGGCAACAAATAGAGACAATCAGGCAAGAGGCAGTATGTGGGCCAGGGGTCAACGGCGGGACAGGGGAGAACGAGGCCCGGCGAGAAGGTTAGCGACAGCAGAGGAGCGGAGTGCGTGGGCTGGGATGGAGGAGAGAAGGGAGGGGAGGTAGGAGGGGGAGAGGGGGTGGATGGCTTTGAAGTCAAGAGTGAGGAGCTTTTGCTTGATATGAAGGTTGATAGGCAACCACTGGAGATTTTTGAGGAGGGGGGTGACGTACCCAGAACGGTTCTGTAGAAAGATAATCTGGGCAGCCTAGCGAAGTATGGACTGAAGTGGGGAGAGGCAGTAGGCTGGGAGATCGGAAAGGATGCAGTAATCCAGTCGGGATATGACGAGAGCTTGTACCAACAAGGTAGCGGTTTGGATGGAGAGGAAAATTTCAGCAGATCTTGGCGATGTTGTGAAGGGAAGACCGGCAGGTTTGGGTGACGGATTGCATGCGTGGGGTGAATGAGAGAGCAGAGTCGAGGATGACACCGAGGTTGCGGGCCTGTGAGACGGGAAGGATGGTCGTGCCGTCCACGGTGACGGGGAAGTCAGGGAGAGGACAGGGTTTGGGAGGAAACATAAGGAGCTCAGTCTTGGACATGTTGAGTTTTAGGTGGAGGGCAGACATCCAGGTGGAGACGTCCTGAAGGCAAGAGGAGATGTGAGCCTGGAGGGAGAGAAAATGGGGAGGAGATGTAGATTTGGGTGTCCTCTGCGTAGAGATGATAGTTGAAGCCATGGGAGCGAATGAGTTCTCAAAGGGAGTGAGTTTAGATGGAGAACAGAAGGGGACAAAGAACTGACCCTTGAGGAACCGGGACAGTGAGTGGTTGGGAAGCAGAGGAGGAGCCCGTGAAGGAGATTGAGAATGAATGGCCAGAGAGATAAGGGGCTGATGACGATGATAAGGGTAATTGTTAAGTGCTTACTATGTGCCAAGTACTGTTCTAAGCGCTGGGGTTGGAGTTAGGTTGTCACATGTGGGGCTCAGAGTCTTAATCCCCATTTTACAGACGAGGTAACTGAAGCAGAGTAGTTAAGTCAAGTAGTTAAGTAGTTAAGTCAAGTAGTCAAGTAGTTAAGTCAAGTAGTCGGTAGTTAAGTCAAGGAGTCAAGTAGTTAAGTCTGCTTTTACGAGATGTTCTTCCCCTCGACTCTATTTATCGCCATCGTTCTCGTCCGTCCGTCTCCCCCGATCAGGCCGGGAGCCCGTCAAACGGCAGGGACCGTCTCTATCCGTTTCCGACTTGTTCATTCCAAGCGCTTAGTCCAGTGCTCTGCACATAGTAAGCGCTCAGTAAATACTTTTGAATGAATGAAAAGTCACACAGCTGATAAGTGACGGAGCCGGGATTAGAACCCACAGCTTCTGACTCCCAAATCCGGGCTCCTTCCACTAAGCCATGCTGCTTCTCCAGGAGAGGACGGAGTCGGTGAAGCCAAGGTTGGAAAGCGTGTTGAGGAGACGGGGACGATCAACAGTGTGGAAGGTAGCTGATAGATCGAGGCTTACGGCCCAGAGGAACTTTATTTCTCTGTGCCTCAGTTCCCTCATCTGCAAAAGGGGATTCAATTCCTGTTTTCCTTTCTATTTAGATCGTGAGCTCCATGTGAGACAGGGACTGTGTCCAACCTGATTATTTTGGATCTACGCAAGAGCTTAACAGCATGTCCTAGTGGAAAGGACCTGGTTCTGGGAGTCAGTCCTGGCTCCGCCATGGCTACTCTGTGACCTTGGACAAGTCACAGCGTGGCTCAGTGAAAAGAGCCCGGGCTTGGGAGTCAGAGGCCATGGGTTCTAATCCCGGCTCTGCCACTTTTCAGCTGTGGGACTGTGGGCAAGTCACTTCACTTCTCTGGGCCTCAGTTCCCTCGTCTGTAAAATGGGGATTAAGACTGTGAGCCTCGGGTGGGACAACCTGATTCCCCTGTATCTACTCAGCGCTTAGAACAGTGCTCTGCACACATTAAGCGCTTAGCAAATGCCAACATTATTACATTTCTCTGGGCCTCAGTTCCCTCATCCGCCAAATGTGGATGCTGTAAAATGGAAGTAAAATATCTGTTCTCCTTCCTACTTAGACTGTGAGCTCCCTGTGGGGTAGGGACTGTGTCCATCCTGATCGTCCCATGTCAGCCCCAGTGCTTAGTACAGCGCTTAGGACAGAGGAAGCGCTTAACATAGCATGGCCTAAAAGAAAAAACACGGGCCTGGGATTCAGAGAACCCGTGCTCGAATCCCGGCTCTGCCACTTAATAATGATAATAATGTTGTTATTTGTTAAGCGCTTACTATGTGCAGAGCACTGTTCTAAGCGCTGGGGGAGATACAGGGGAATCAGGTTGTCCCACGTGAGGCTCACAGTTAATCCCCATTTGACAGATGAAGGAACTGAGGCCCAGAGAAGTGAAGTGACTTGCCCACAGTCACACAGCTGACAGGTGGCAGAGCTGGGATTCGAACTCATGACCTCCGACTCCCAAGCCCGTGCTCTTTCCACTGAGCCACGCTGCTTCTCTTCCTTGTCGCGTGGCCTTGGTCAAGTCACTTAACTTGTCTGGGTCTAATTTCCTCCTCTGTAAAATGGGGATTCAATATCTGTCAGAGCAAGGGCCAGGGTATCAGAAGGTAGTGGGTTCTAATCCCAGCTCTGCCACTTTGCCGCTGTGTGACCTTGGGCAAGTCACTTCACTTCTCTGGACCTCAGCGACCTCATCTGAAAAATGGAGATCGAGCCTGGGAGCCCCGTGTGGGACAGGGACTGTGTCCAACCGCATCTGCTTGTATCCACCCCAGTGCTTAGTACAGTGCTTGACACATAGTAAGCCCTTACCAAATAGTGCAATTATTATCACTATTCTTAAGCCGTGAGCCCTATGTGGAACAGAGACTGTTTCTGAACTGATTGTGATGCATCTATCCTAGTGCTTAGCACAGTGCTTGACACCCAGTAAGTGCTTAACAAATGCCACAATTATAGTAATAATAATAATGATGGTATTCATTAAGCGCTTACTATGTGCCAAGCACTGCTTTAAACGCCGGGTTAATAATTAATAATAATAATGTTGGTATTTGTTAAGCGCTTACTACGTGCAGAGCACTGTTCTGAGCGCTGGGGGAGATACAGGGGAATCGGGTTGTCCCACATGAGGCTCACAGTCTTTATACCCATTTTACAGATGAGGGAACTGAGGCACAAAGACGTTAAGTGACTCGCCCACAGTCACACAGCTGCCAAGTGGCCCAGCCGGGATTTGAACCCATGACCTCTGACTCCCAAGCCCAGGCTCTTTCCACTGGGTTAGATACAAGGTCATCAGGTTGTCCCACATGGGGCTCACAGTCTTCATCCCCATTTTCCAGATGAGGGAACTGAGGCACCGAGAAGTGTTTACCCTATTTATTCATTACCCTATTTATTCATTACCCTATTTATTTTGTTAATGAAATGTACATCACCTTGATTCTATTTATTTGCTATTGTTTTAATGAGACGTTCACCCCTTGATTCTATTTATTGCTACTGTTCTTGTCTGTCCGTCTCCCCCGATTAGACCGTAAACCCGTCAAAGGGCAGGGACCGTCTCTATCTGTTACCGATTTGTGCATTCCAAGCGCTTAGTACGGTGCTCCGCCCATAGTAAGCGCCCCCTAAATACTATTGAATGAATGAATGAATGAAGTGAAACGAACTTGCCCAAAGTCACACAGCGGACGAGGGCCGGAAGGGGGATTAGAACCCACGACCTCTGACTCCCAAGCCCGGGCTCTTGCCCCTGAGCCACGCTGCCTCTCCCAAGCCGCGCTGCTTCTGCTTATGGTTATCATCTTAATTCTCTTGGGTAAACGGAGGGTGCGACTCCTCCATTTGCCATCCGAATAGCCGAACGTTGGCTGAGAGTCCATTGCGCCCTGAAAGATGAGGAGTCCACAAAGGGACCGATGGCAATAGAGGCCTTCCCAAACAATTCCCTAAGAAAAACTCTTGTCGATCCCAGCACATTTTACCAAAGAAAAGTTTCCCTTTCAGTTATTTCTTCTTTCCGCTTGGATGACAGACCCACGGGCGGGTGTGAGGCGATGAGAAGTTTTGTACGGGCAAACAAGCGTCAACACAATTCTGGCAACAGAACAGACCCCCTTGACATCATGTAGAGAGGAGAACACTTGGGTGAGCTTGCTAACCAACCAGAGTCGATGATATTGTATTACTCGGCCCATAATAGAGATGAAAAAAGGTGGCCTTCATTTCGATGAAAGCTGCCAAGTAGCTATTGTGCCTGTTTGGTATGGCGAGGCCCAAATGTATTATTTATGGAATTTTTCCCTTTGAAAGACAAACTGAAAGAGAAGATTTCATTTTACAGCATTCAGTCAGAGCCATTGTCTCATGAATGCGAACGTTTCTTCATTTGATCGGCTCAGAATGGAGACGGCTTCTATCCGAGAGCTTCCGAGGAGGGATTTCAAAAGTTTAAAAACTGCTTTTAAAATCAGAAAAACGCTAATGAGCGACCAGATCGTTTATCTCTGCCGAGGAGTGGGACTCACGGACCCCGTGAGAAGCGGCTAACGTGACTCGCGTCCGTTTGCTCGAGGCCAGAGAAGCGGCGTGGTCTGGTGGATCGAGCCCGGGCCGGGGAGTCAGAACAAATACTAATGATGATATTTGTTTAGCGCTTACTCTGTGCCGGACACCGTTTGAAGTGTTGGGGTGGATGCAAGCAAATCAGGTTGGACGCAGTCCCTGTCCCACGTGGGGCTCACAGTCTCAATCCCCATTTTACAGGTAAGGTCACTGAGGCCCAGAGAAGTGAAGTGACTCTCCCGGGGTCACGCAGCCGGGATTAGAACCCATGACCTTCTGACTCCCAGGCCCATGCTCTATCCATTAGGCGATGCTGTTTCCCCACCGTCTAGAGGGGGATATTATGATCGTTATTTTTATTATCATTCTTATCATGGCCTTTACCGGACTTGAGAGTGGGGTGTTCTTTGTTTATCAAATTGATACTCAATCAAGGACCCTCATCTTGACTCTGTTGCGTAACGGCTGTAGAACAGTTATAAGGTTATAAGAGTTAATGAAGTTGAAACCCCTCTCCCCTCCACCCCACAGCACTTGTGTATATATGTACATATTGATAATTATAATTTTATTAATGATGTGCATATATTTCTAATTCTATTTATTTATATTGATGCCGTAGATGCCTGTTTACTTGTTTTGATGTCCATCCCGTCCAGCCCTTCTAGACTGTGAGCCCGTCGTGGGCAGGGATTGTGTCTCTTTATTGTGAATTGTGCATTCTCAGTGCTTAGAACAGTGCTCTTCACACAGTAAGAGCTCAATAAATACGATTGAATGAATCAAGGAATTTGGAGGCTAGGTACAATGAACCATAGTATTTACTGAGCGATAACTGCGGGCAGGGCACTGTACTGGACACCTAAGAGAGAACAACAACATTAGCAGGCATTCTCTCTGTCCTCAAGGAGCTTTAACAACAAGAGCAAAAACAACTACAACAATAATAATGATTGTAATAACGATAAAAATAATAATTGTGCCATTTGGTAAGCACTTAGTTTATATCAAAAACTGCACCAAGCACCGGGATAGCGGAAAGATAATCAGATCAGACGTAGTCCTTGTCCCACATGGGTCTCTCAGGCTATGGGGGGCAGAGAACGTGTCTTTGATCCCCATTTTACAGATGAGGAAACTGAGACCCAGAGAGGTGAAGTGACCAGCACATAGTCACAGCAGAGAAGTAGAAGAGAACAGATCTGATCACATATTCTTTGGACTCGCTTACTTGTGCTCTTTCCACTAGGCTACATTGCTTATAATGGAACGGGGACTCAATTAACGAACCTGTAAGCAGCGTGGCTCAATGGAAAGAGCACGGGCTTTGGGGTCAGAGTTCATGGGTTCGAATCCCGGCTCGGCCACTTGTCAGCTGTGTGACTTTGGGCGAGTCACTTCACTCCTCGGTGCCTCAGTGACCTCATCTGTAAAATGGGGATTAAGACCGTGAGCCCCACGTGGGACAACCTGATTCCCCTGTGTCTACCCCAGCGCTTAGAACGGTGCTCTGCACATAGTAAGCGCTTAACAAATACCAACATTATTATTACTACAGGTAAAGCAGCGTGGCTCAGTGGAAAGAGCCCGGGCTTTGGAGTCAGAGGTCATGGGTTCAAATCCCGGCTCTGCCACTTGTCAGCTGTGTGACCGTGGGCAAATCGCTTAACTTCTCTGTGTCTCAGTTACCTCATCTGGAAAATGGGATTAAGACTGTGAGCCCCAGTTGGGACAACCTGATTCCCCTGTGTCTACCCCAGCGCTTAGAACAGTGCTCTGCACATAGTAAGCGCTTAACAGACAGCAACATTATTACTGAGCACTTCAACTGCGCAGAGAGCACTGTATGAAGCCCTTGGAAAAATAGCAGGCAAGATCCCTGACCTCAAAGAGTTTAGAATCTAGCAGGGGAGACAGACACAATCTATCCAAATATTTCAAATTATTTTATATTTTCTAGTTAAGTGGAATGATGCATACGGAGTATATTTATAATCACAGAAACTAGGAAGAAATTGAGGGCCAGATGGGTTCAGAAAGCAAAAGATTGGTTAAGTCACGGTCAACTGCAAATCCAGAAATAGGCATGAACAGATCCTAGATCTGAAGCCTTTAAAAATAAAATCCTCTGGGGTGCAATTCAATCACTGAGTCAATCAGTGGTATTTATTGAGGGTTTACGGTGTGCAGAGCACTATCGTAAGTCTTTTGGGGAGTCCAACAGAGTTTGTAGACAAGATCCCTGTCCTGAAGGAGCTTACGTTCTAGAAGAGGAGCCAGACATGAACATAAATACATAAATTAAGGGCTGAGCAAATACCACACTTATCATCATTATTATCAATTACACATATGGACATAAAGGCGGTGGGGCTGTGGATGAGGGAAATATCAAGTGCTTAATCCATCCAATCATATTTATTGAGCGCTGAATGGGTACAGATCCAAATCACTCTCTCCCTCTCGCCCACTCCGTCTCCTTCTATTCCTTTCAATTTCCCAACATCTGTCTTACTGTCGTCTAGAGAAACAGCGTGGCTCAATGGAAAGACCCCGGGCTTGGGAGTCAGAGGTCGTGGGTTCTAATCCTGGCTCCGCCACTTGTCGGCTGTATGACCTTGGGCAGGTCACTTAACTTCTCTGTGCCTCAGTTGTCTCATCTGTAAAATGGGGATGAAGACTGCGAGCCCCACGTGGGACAACCTAATTCCCTTGTATCTACCCCAGCTCTTGGCACATAGTAAACACTTAACAAATACCAACATTATTATTATTATTATTATTACTCGCAAGATTGTCCTCACCCAACCACTTAAAGCAGTGCTCTGTCCAGAGTAAGTGCTCAATCAACATGATTGATTGATTCATTTCAGCCAGGATCTGAGCTTGGAGATATTTTGTCCCAGAAATCAATAATCAACTTTATTCAGAGTCGTGGGTTGGGAGAAAGAATACGCTTTCTGCTATCAAACCAATATCAAATGGATATGATTATTAGGGATTGTCAGATATTTCCACCCTCCATCTCCCCTAGCAGAGTTCAGAGCAGCAGCCGTGAACTTTTAATGGCAGCCAAACTGGTTAAACAGTTTCCAGAGTCCAGCGACGGAGACCAATAATAATTATAACCGTGGTATTTGTTAAGCGTTTTCTACGTGCCAGGCACAGTATTGAGCGCTGGAGTAGACACGAGCAAATCACGTTGGACATAGTCCCTAAACCACATGGGATTCACAGTCTTAATCCCCAATTTACAGATGAGGTAACTGAGGCCCAGAGAAGCGAATTGACTTGCCCAAGGTCACACAGCACGGCAGAGCCGGGATAAGGACCCAGGTCCTTCTGATTCCCAGGCCCATAGTCTATCGACTAGGCCATGCTGCTTCTCTAACGGTAGATTATTGATAATGTTCATGATAGGAAGAAAGCAAAATAACACAACCAATCAAGGTCTAGTGGAAAGAGCCCGGGCCTGGGAGTCAGAAAACCTGGATTCTGGTTCTCTTCCTATCTCTCTGGCCCCTCAATCTCAGTCTCTTTCTGTCTCCCAGCAGCGTGGCTCAGTGGAAAGATCCCGGGCTTGGGAGTCGGAGGTCGTGGGTTCTAATCCCAGCTCTGCCACTTGTCGGCTGTGTGACTGTGGGCGAGTCACTTAACTTCTCTGTGCCTCAGTTCCCTCATCTGTAAAATGGGGATTAAGACTGTGAGCCCCACGTGGGACAACCTGATTCCCCTATGTCTACCCCAGCGCTTAGAACAGTGCTCGGCACATAGTAAGCGCTTAACAAATACCAACATTATTATTATTATTAATCCTGGCTCCTCCGCTCGTCAGCTGTGTGACTGTGGGCAAGTCACTTCACTTCTCTGTGCCTCAGTTACCTCACCTGTAAAATGGGGATGAAGACCGTGAGCCTCACGTGGGACAACCTGATTACCCTGTATCTACCCCAGCGCTTAGAACAGTGGTCTGCACATAATAAGCGCTTAACAAATACCAACATTATCATTATTATTATTATTATTAACTGCGGGGGGTCCCTCAAGGATCAGTTCTGGGTCCTCTTCTATTCTCCATCTAACCCACTCCCTTGGAGAACACATTCGCTCTCACGGCTTCAACTCCCACCTTTATGCAGATGATTCCCAGATCTCCATCTCCGGGCCTGATCTTTGCCAACTCGCATTTCCTCCTGCCTTCAAGGCATCTCTACTTGAATATTCCCGTGACACCTCAAACTTAACACATTCCCTAACAGAAGTTCCTATTTTCCCATCCACACTCTGGCCCCTCCCGATTTTACTGTAACTGTAGACAGAACCACCACCCTTCCTGTCTGACAAGCCCGTAACTTTGGTGCTCTCTTTGACTCATCGCTCTCATTCAACCCACACATTCCATCTTTCACTAAATCTTGTCAGTTAGACCTTCACATTATCACTAAAATCCGCCCTTTCCTCTCTCTTCAGACTGCTACCGAGCTACTTTGATTCCGGCATCAGCCTCTTTGCCGAGGTCCCTGTCCCCTCCCTCTCCCCACTCCAGTCCGTACTTCACTCTGCTGCTTGAATCATTCGTCTACAAAAACAGTCAGTCCATGTTTCCCCGCTCTTCAAGTACTTCCAGTGGTTGCCCATCCACCTCCGCATCTACGGAAACTCCTCACTATCGGCTTTAAAGCACCCGAACCTCTCGCCACCCACAATTTGCTCCGCTCCTTCAACCAGCCCACACACTTCAAACCTCTAATGTCAACCTTCTCACTGTACCTCAGTCTCCTCTCTCTCACCGCCAGCATCTCGCCCACGTCCTGCCTCTGGCCTGGAATTCCCTCCCTCTTCTTATCCGACAGTGACTTTCCCTAACTTCAAAGTCTTATGGAAGACCCATCTCCTCCAAGAGGCCTTCCCTGATTAAGCCCTCCTTTCCTTTTCTCCCACGCCCTTCTACTTCACCCTGAGTTGCTCCTTTTATTCGCCCTCCCTCAGCCCCACAGCAATTATGTTTATCTCAATTGATTTATTTGTATCAATGTCTGTCTCCCCTCCTAGACTGTAAGCCTGTTGTGAGTGGGGAATGTGAGCCGCTCTGCACACAGTAAG
This sequence comes from Ornithorhynchus anatinus, assembly GCF_004115215.2. Lineage (NCBI taxonomy): Eukaryota > Metazoa > Chordata > Mammalia > Monotremata > Ornithorhynchidae > Ornithorhynchus > Ornithorhynchus anatinus. The sequence continues at coordinate 167,450,293 of NC_041729.1, forward strand.
TTCTCAATAATTACGTTGATTGATTGATTGATTGTTACTATGGGTAATTGGAGCTATAACTGGATTGGTTTAACTTTAGACTGTAAACTCGTAATGGGTAGGAACATGTCTGCTCATTCTGTTGTATTCATTCATTCATTCATTCAATAGTATTTATTGAGCGCTTACTATGTGCAGAGCACTGTACTAAGCCCTTGGAATGAACGAGTCGGCAACAGATAGAGACGGTCCCCGCCGTTTGACGGCCTTACGGTCTAATCGGGGGAGACGGACAGACGAGAACAATGGCGATAAATAGAGTCGAGGGGAAGAACATCTCGTAAAAACAATGGCAACTAAATAGAATCGAGGCGATGTACATTTCATTAACAAAATACTTGTTGTACTCACCCAAGAGCGTAGTATGGAGCTCTGCACACAGAAAGTGCTCAAGAAATACCTTTGAATGATTGATTTGGGGCCATAGATGGTGGATGCCATGGATAGTTGGTACTATGTGGAGTTGCTGTCGTGGGTGGTCGTTGCTATGGGTAACTGTTGCTATGGGAGGTTGATACCGTGGATAGTTGTTATCATGTACGGCTGATGCTATGGGTCTTTGTTGCCATCGGTGATTGATATCACGGTTTGTTGTTACCGTGGGGAGTTGGAGCCGTTGCTGGTTTGTTGCCATTGATGGTGGGGGCCATTCACGATTGATTCCTAGCTCGTCGTGGGCAGGGAATGTGACTCTTCAGTGTTGTATTGTACTCTCCCAAGTGCCCAGTACAGTACAGTGTGCTCTGCACACAGTAAGCGCTCAATATACCTGCCTCTAGCTGAGAACGCCCTCCCTCAAATCCGACAATGACTCTCCCCGGTTTCAAAACCTTACTGAAGGCCCATCTCCTCCAAGAGGCCTTCCCTGACTAAGCCCCACTTTTTCTCACCTTCCCACTTCCTTCTTCATCACTCTGACTTCCTCCCTTTGTTCTTCACTTCTCCCAGCCCCACGCCACTTATTTAAAATCATCTGTAATTTTATTTATTTGTAATGATGTCTGTCTCCCCCACCTAGACTGTAAGCTGGTGTTGATAGAAAAAGTCACTGTTTATTATGGTAGCGTACTCTGCCAAGTGCTTAGTACAGAGCTCTGCACACGGTATGCGCTCAATAAACACGACTGAATGAATAAGGGAGCCGTGGCTGTTGAGAAATCCCTAGACTTCACCATTATCATTCTCCTCCTCCTCCTCATTAACATTCAGGTTCATAGACTTCAAGGGGATACAATAACTGAACACCCGATCGGTCAGTCAATCATTCAGTCATATTTATAATGTTGGTATTTGTTAAGCGCTTACTACGTACAGAGCACTGTTCTAAGCGCTGGGGGAGCTGCAAGGTAATCAGGTTGTCCCACGTGAGGCTCACAGTCTTCATCCCCATTTTACAGATGAGGTCAGTGAGGCCCAGAGAAGTGGAGTGACTTGCCCACAGTCACCCAGCTGACAAGTGGCAGAGCCGGGATTCGAACCCATGACCTCTGGCTCCCAAGCCCATGCTCTTTCCACTGAGTCACGCTGCTTCTCTAGATTAACTACGACTGATTGAAATGCAGAGTACTGTACTAGATGCTTGGGAGAGTAAAATATAACAGAGTTGGTATTGACGCTCCCTGTCAGGAACTGGAGTACAGAATTCAGCACGCAAGAAGTGCTCAATAAATACTATGGATTAGCTCGTTGTGGGCAGGGAATGTGTCGGTTTATTGTTTCATTGTCCTCTCCCAAGAGATTAGTAGAGTGCTCTGCACCCAGTAAGCGCTCAAGAAATACGACCGAATGTTTTGTCTTCAAGGAGCTAACACCTTCTTCTGTATCCCCACCTTGGAATAATAATGAAAATAATGGTTAGTACTGATGTTAATAATAATAATAACTGGTATTTGCTAAGCACTTACTACGTGCCAAGCACTGTAACTAAGCTCTGGGATGGATAAAAGCAAATCAGGTTGGACACAGTCCCTGTCCCACTTGGGGCTCAAAGTCATTCATTCATTCATTCGATCGTATTTATTGAGCGCTTACTGAGCGCAGGGCACTGCTCTAAACGATCGGAAAGTACAATTCGGCAACAGATGGAGACGATCCCTACCCGACATCGAGCTCGCAGTCTAGACAGACCACAGAACAAAACAGATAGACAGGCATCAGTAGCCTCAATATAAATAGAATTACAGATATATGCACATCATTAATAAAATAAATAGAATAATAAATATGTACCTATTAATCCCCATTTTCCAGATGAGGTAACCGAGGCCCAGAGAAGTGAAGTGACTTGCCTAAGGGCACACCGCAGACCTGTGGCTGGGCTGATTAGAACTCTTGACCTTCTGACCCCCGGGCCCATGCTCCACGCCTTATGCCAAATAATAATAATAGTAAACTTGCTAAGCACTTCCTCTGAGCTGAGCACTGTACTAGGTGCTGGGGTTAGAAACGAGCTAATCGGGTCAGTCACGGTCCTCGTCCCACATGGGGCTCACAGTCTAGAGATTTACCAGCCTCTCCCTTCCCCACTTTGCCCCCACCCTCTCCGGCTAATCCGCTTCTTTCTCCCGCTGCAACGGACTATTTTCTGGGCCAGTTCCCACCCTTTCTGCTCCCCGTGGGGCAAGCAAGAGAGAGCCCCAAGTCCACTCTCCTGAACCGACATCCCCCCCTCTCACCGTCATTCTGGGTTTAAGGTTTCCGTGAAATAGCATCAGGCTGCAGCCGTTACATTGTAAAGTGATTTTTCGGCAATCAGAATTTCATTCATTACCCAATTTTCATGTAACTCCCCCGGCATTTGAAATATGTTTCAAGGTAGATTCCCTCAAGGGCTGTTCACGTCCCATAATAACCGATCCGCGGTGCCCTAAGATAGATCTAAATATCTTTGGTGCAAATTGCTTCAGGCCAGAACCCCATGATTCTCTTTCACCTTCATCACATTTCACACCTACGGAACTGATAACAGATTAATATCTGGGCTGAAAATATTTCATCAGCGTCTCCGGCGAAGGCGCTTCGCATTATTTTATCCGGGGTGGGGGGGGGACCGACAGAGGAGGGAGACCGAGGGAGAAGAATTTATTTGCGCTCGGAGAGAAGGGGGGAGAAAAGGAAAAAAAAAAGAAGAAGAATTTCCTTTAGTATTATGAGGAAGGCGACAAAGCAAGTCTTGGCAAAGTTCTCCGCTCTGATTATGTACACACTTTTATTCAATCATTGTATCGCTCTGTGCCTGACATTTGGTCAATAGTGCAATCTGCTGCTGATCAGAGTCAAACAGCAACCCTAGAGCACCTTGGAATTTCATTAGTTTCCTTTCAATGTAGTCTTTATAACTAGATGTTTATTTGGAAACACAAATTTAAAGCTCAATTCTGTGCCTTGTCAATATTACTAGAAAGTCAAGGACCCTAAACATTACTGTAAATTTGATTCTTTTTTTTTTGGTGAGGGGAGGAGACGGAGATCAGAGGTGGGGAAAATCCTTGGCGGATAAACAGCTTTTAAACGTGCATGGATACCTCGCCGTTATTTTTAGAGTCGGAGAGTGGGAAAAGTATCAGGCTTCAGTGGGGGCAAAGCCCATATTATTACGTGACTCATTAGTTGTTAATGTGAACAGAAGTTTGAATAATGACGATGGTATTTGTTAAGCGCTCTTACTATGTGCGAAGCCCAGTTCTAAGCGCTGGGGTAGATACAGGGTGATCAGGTTGTCCCACTTGGGCCTCAGTCTAAATCCCCATTTTACAGATGAGGGAACTGAGGCCTGAGAATTGAAGTGACTTGCCCAAAGTCACACAGCTGGCAAGGGGCCGAGCCGGGATTCGAACCCACGACCTCTGACTCCTAAGACCGGGCTCATCTTGCCAAGCCACACTGCTCCTTCTCTCTTTGAAACAAAGCTTAGTGCAAGGGAATAATTATCAAGTGAGATAAAACCGTTCTGGGAAAATCAATCAGTAGTATTTATTGATCACCTATTGTGTGCAGAGCACTGTACTGACTGCTCGGGGGAGTCCAATAGAGTTAGTATCACCTTGATTCTATTTACTGCTGTTGTTTCAATGAGATGTTCATCCCCTCGATTCTATTTATTGCTATTGTTTTTGTCCGTCTCCCCCGATTAGACCGGAAGCCCGTCAATGGGCAGGGACCGTCTCTATCTGTTGCCGAGTTGTCCATTCCAAGCGCTTAGTCCAGTGCTCTGCACATAGTAAGCGCTCAATAAATACTACTGAATGAATGAATTAGTAGACGGAATCCCTGCTCTCAAGGAGCTTACAGTCTACCGGGTGCAGAGCACTGTCCTAAACACTTGGGATAGAATAACAGATGGTAGAGGCGATCAAGGAATTGACAATCCAGTGTGGGGAAGACAGTAAAATCAATTACAGGTGTGCAGAGCACTGTACTAAGCACTTGGGAGAGAACATTTAGTGTCTTCCTCCCTGCCTGAGCACAATCTCGTTGAGGGCAGGAATTGTGTCTGCTTACCTCTATTGCCCTCGCCCAAATGCTTAGGGCAGTGCTCTGCACTCAGCTCCTTGAAGGCAGGGATCTCGTTGAAGAGATTTTCCGGGATAAAGAAGGAATTGTGGATGTGAATAAGTGCTCCAGGAGAAAGGTTTGCAAGTCAATCTTTATAATGATAATGTTGGTATTTGTGGGTATTTCTTAAGCGCCTATTGTGTGCAGAGCACTGTTCTAAGCGCTGGTAGATACAGGGTCATCAGGTCGTCCCACGTGAGGCTCACAGTTAATCCCCATTTTACAGAGGAGGTAACTGAGGCACAGAGAAGTGAAGTGACTTGCCCCCCGTCACCCAGCGGACAGGTGGCAGAGCCGGGAGTCGAACCCATGACCTCTGACTCCGAAGCCCGGGCTCTTTCCACTGAGCCACGCGCTGAGAGAGATGACTTGAGGATAGAGCCAAGTAGACAGGCTGGTGAAGCAGGAGGGATGGTGGTGCTGTCTACAGTGATGGGAAAGTGAGGGTTTGGGTGGGAAGATAAGGGGTTCTGTTTTGGACATGGGGAGTTGGAGGTTTCGGCAGAACATCCAAGAAGAGCTGCCCCAAGGGCAGGGTGGCCTATTGGATAGACCCCGGGCCCGGGAGTCAGAAGGTCGTGGGTTCTAATCGCGGCTCTCCCACTTGTCTGCCGTGTGACCTTAGGTAGGTCACTTCACTTCTCTGGTTCTCAGTGACCTCTTCTATAAAATGGGGATTGAGACTGAGAGCCCCAACTGGGAGAGTTAAAGAAACATAATGGACCTAGGAAATCTTTGCCTTTTCTGCTCTTTCTTGAGCAGTAATACAGAGGATTCCCTGCCCGTGCGAGTTTACAGATTAGAAGGGGAGACAGAGATTAAAACAGATTACAGATCGGAGAATTGCAAGATATAAAGTTATATACATAAATGTGTGGGACTGAAGGTGTCAAGCTCATTGCGGCCACGGAATGTTTCTCTTTATTGCTGAATTGTACTTTCCAAGCGCTCAGTACAGTGCTCTGCACACCGTAAGCACTCAATAAATATGATCGATTGAGTGAATATCAACCCTTCAGTTAATCGATGGTATTTATTGAGTGCTTACTATTTGCAGAGAACTGTACGACTACTACTAATACTAGTCATATTTGTGGTATTTGTTAAGTGCTTACTGTGTGCCAGACACTGTACTAAGCGCTGGGATGGATACAAGCAAAAAAGGATAGAGATTCAAGTATTTGTTAAGCGCTTATTACGTGCAGAGCACCGTTCTAAGCGCTGGGGGAGATACAGGGTATTCGGGTTGTCCCACGTGAGGCTCACGGTTAATCCCCATTTAACAGATGAGGGAACCGAGGCACAGAGGTGAAGTGACTCGCCCACAGTCACACAGCTGACAAGTGGCGGAGCCGGGAGTCGAACCCATGACCTCTGACTCTGAAGCCCAGGCTCTTTCCACTGAGCTACGCTGCTTCCCAAGAGGAGAAGCACGGCTAGGGATAGAACACGAGCCTGGGAGTCAGAAGAACCACGGTTTTCATCCCGGCCCTGCCACTTGCTTGCTGTGTGACCTTGGACAAGCTTACACCGTACCTGTCAGTGAGTCACTTCACTTCTCGGTGCCTCAGTGACCTCATCTGTAAAATGGGGATTAAGACTGTGACCCTCGCGTGGGACAACCTGATTACGCTGTATCTACCCCAGCGCTTAGAAGAGTGCTCGGCACATAGTAAGCGCTTAACAAACACCAGCATTATTATTATTATCACTGGGGAAGACAGACAGAGAAATAAACGACAGGTAGAAGGATGTAATGGGTGTCAACATACCCAGAGAAGGGCAGGGGAGAAGGTGTGAGTGGCCCTTGTCATTTGATGTCTTGTCTTATGCCGTCGGGTCGTCGCCGACCCGTGGTGACGCCGCGGACGCATCTCTTCCAGAAGGCCCCACCTCCATCTGCACTCGTTCCGGTAGTGGATCCGTAGATTTTTCTTGGGAAAAATCTGGAAGTGGTTTACCACTGCCTCCTTCCGCACAGTCAACTTGAACCTCTGCCCTGGACTCTCTCCCGGGCCGCCGCTGCCCGGCACGGGGGAGTTTTGACCTGTAGCCGACGCCTGCCGCTCGCTAGCCGCCGGCCAAGCTCGGAATGGCACGGACCGGCCTCGGCTTCGCTCTCCCTCCCGCAGTCGTGACGGGTAGAGGACTGGAAACTCTCCAGGTGCCACCCGGAGATGGGGGGGGGGGGTCACTTGATGAGTGCATATAATTAGGAGGAAGAAGCAGTGAGGCCTAGTGGAAATAGCCCAGGCCAAGGAATCAGAGGAAGCGGGTTCTAATCTCGGCTCTGCCACTTGTCGGCTCTGTGACCTTGGGCTTTGCTTCTCTGGGCCTCAGTTCCTTCATCTGTAAAATCACTGTGGGCAGGGAATGCGTCTGTTATATTGGGATATTGTCCTCTTCCAAGTGCTCAGTACAGTTCCGTGCAGAGAGTAAACTCTCAATAAATACGACGGACTGAATGACTTAAATAGGGATGAAGATTATGAGCCCCATGTGGGAGAGGAACTGCCCTCAGCCTGATTAGCTCCTAATAGTATAAAGCTAAAGAAGGCAGAAGATGACTTTCCTTTCTCCACGTTACCCGAGTTCTAGTTACTGATATCAAGACGGTAAGCTTGCTGTGGGCAGGCAATTTGAACGTCCTTGATTCTATTTATTGCTATTGTTTTGTCTGTCCGTCTCCCCCGATTAGACCGTGCGCCCGTCAAAGGGCAGGGACCGTCTCTATCTGTTACCGATTTGTCCATTCCAAGCGCTTAGGACGGTGCTCTGCACATAGTAAGCGCTCAATAAATACTACTGAATGAATGAATGAATGCCTCTGTTTATTGTTGAACTCTACTCTCCCAAACGCTTAGTCCAGTGCTCTGCACGACGTAAACGCTCAATCAGTACAATTGAATGCCTGAATGAATGGAGGTCCCCAGTGTTCTTGGCAGTCTCCCCACAGTCTTTCCTAATGCTTATCTGCTGGGTGACCTTGGGCTAGTCACTTCACTTTTCTGGGCCTCAGTGACCTCATCTGTAAAATAATGATAATAATAATTACGGTATTTATTAAGGGCTTACGATGTGCCAAGCGCTGTTCTAAGCTCTGGAGTAGACGCAGGGTAATCAGGTTGTCCCACGTGGGGCTCACAGTCTTAATCTCCATTTTACAGATGAGGTAACTGAGGCAGAGTGAAGTTAAGTGATTTGCCCAAGGTCACATAGCAGACAAGTGGCGGATCCAGGATTAGAACCCATGACCTCTAACTCCCAAGTCCATGTTGTGTTCTCCCCCGCGCTTAGTACAGTGCCCTGCCCTCAGTAACTGCTCAATTATTGCATTCGATTGAATGATTGGTTCCAGCTCTCTCTGACATGAGCCTTACTTTCCCCAGAAGATCATGATTAAGAGAAGCAGAACAACCTAGTCGATAGAGCCCGAGCCTGGTAGTCAGAAGGTCATGGGTTCTAATCCCGGCTCCTCCACTCATCTGTTGTGTGACCTCGGGTAAGTCACGTCACTTCTCTGAGCCTCAGTCCCTCATCTGTAAAATGGGGATTGGCACAGTGAGCTCCACGTGGAGCAGGGACTGTGTCCAACCCAATTTGCTTATATCCACCCCGGCGCTTAGTGCCTGGCACATAGAGCTTAACAAATACCATAATTATCATTATTGATTATTAGGGAGAGTGAAACAGAGGCACAGCCTTTCCATTCCTAGCTTGAGCAGTGGCGAGTGAGTGGCAGAACATCGGCTACAAGTCAAAACTCCCCCGTGCCGGGCAGCAGCGGCACGAGAGAGAGTCGAGGGCCGAGACTCCAGTTGACCGTGCGGAAGTAGGCAAAGGTAAACCACTTCCGGATTTTTCCCGAGAAAACTTTCTGGATCCACTACCAGAACGATCGCAGATGGAGGTGGGGTGTTCTGGGAGAGAGATGCATCCATAGAGTCGCTACGGGTCGGAGACGACTCGATGGCGTAAGACAAGACCAGCCGGGGGAATGAACACACGATGTCGGAGCCGCTTCATGGGGCTCTGTTAGGTCTCGTGTGCAAAGTAAACTTTAGCTCGTACCTTATGGGCATCCATTTACTAAGCCCTGCCGACATGAGATGGAGATGATAAAATGAAATTATAAAAAAAAAAACTATTTGTCTTATCGTCTGAAATGATCTTATCAAGCCAGAAAGTCAATAGTGAAAAAATATCGCAAGCTGGCTGGTACTTAGGCCAAGAGAAAAGTGGAAGGAATCCCTCAGGGAGGAAATGTTCACTCTCTACAGGGATTTCCTTACGCCTTTCTCCCGGAGACACCGGTCGACGGTGGGATGGTCAAGACGTCCTCTCAACTGTATACGTCCGCTCAACTGTATATATTTTCATTACCCTATTTATTTTGTTAATGAAATGTACATCGCCTTGATTCTATTTATTTGCTATTGTCTTTTTGAAATATTCCTCCCCTTGATTCTGTATATTGCTACTGTTCTTGTCTGTCGGTCTCCCCCAGTTAGACTTTAAGCCCTTCAAAGGGCAGGGACCGTCTCTATCTGTTACCGATTTGTCCATTCCAAGCGCTTAGTCCAGTGCTCTGCACATAGTAAGCGCTCAATAAATACTATTGAATGAATGAGATTCATAGAGAAGCAGCGTGGCTCAGTGGAAAGAGCACGGGCTTTGGAGTCAGGGCTCATGAGTTCGAATCCCAGCTCTGCCGCTTGTCGGCTGTGTGACTGTGGGCGAGTCACTTCACTTCTCTGTGCCTCGGTTCCCTCATCTGTAAAATGGGGATTAAGACTGTGAGCCCCACGTGGGACAACCTGATTCCCCTATGTCTACCCCAGCGCTTAGAACAGTGCTTGGCACCTAGTAAGCGCTTAACAAATATCAGCATTATTATTATTATTATTATTAATGAGAGTCTTTTCTCGACAGTGCAATTCTTTAGTGTTTCATTAAACTGGCAAAGCTCACTCATTCATTCATTCAATCGTATTGACCGAGCGCTTACTGAATACAGAGCACTGGACTAAGCGTTTGGGAGAGGACAATACAACAATGAACGGACACATTCCCTGCCCTCAATGAGCTTACAGTCTAGAGCAGGGGAGACAGGCACTGATTTATTATTATTAAGTGCCGTCGAGTGGATTCATAGCGACTCCATGGATATATTTTCTCCACAACGTCCTGTCCTCTGCCATAACCCGCAACCTCTCTAATGGTTCTTCCGTTGTCGTCGTTATGGTCTCTCTCCATCTAGCTGTAGTTCTGCCTCTTCCACGTTTTTTTCCTCTGGACTTTTCCTAGCTTCAGTGTCTTCTCCAGAGAATCCACTCCCTCTTTGCTATGTGCCCAAAATATGCTAATCTAAGTCGAGTCATCTGGCCTTCCAAAGACCACTTTGGTTTAATTTGCTCCCAAATCCATTTGTTTATTTTTCGGGCAGTCCACGGGATTTGCAAAAGCCTTCTCCAACACCACATTTCAAAAGAATCGATGTTCTGACCAGACAACGAATCAAATAAATGAATAACAGATATTTAGCACTATGGGGCTGGGAGGTGGGAAGAACTAAGCTCAAAGCGCACTCCCTGGATTGCTAGGAAATGGTTCTCTTGTGTTTCCGGCGGCCCAGTATCTAAATAATAATTGGGCAAATAATTGACTTGATTAAATGATGACTATGTACCAAATACTGTGGCTGGGTAGTGGCTTCTCTGGCTGAGGCTGTGGCTAACCTACTCACTGATTCTCAATCCCATCTATAAGCACCATAATAATAATAATAATAATGATGGTAAATGTTAAGCACTTACTATATGCCAAGCACTGTACTAACTGCTGGGGTGGATACAAGCAAATCGGGTTAGACACAGTCCTTGTCCCACATGGGGCTCACAGTCTCAATCCCCATTTTACAGATGAGGGAACTGAGGCACAGAGAAGTGAAGTGGCCGTGGTCACACGGCAGATAAGTGGCAGAGACGGCGTTAGAACTCAGGACTTTCTGACTCGCAGGCCCGTGCTCTATCCACTACGCCACGCCGTACCCTCCCAAGCGCTTAGTACAGCGCTCCGCACACAGTAAGCGCTCGATAAATTCGATCGAATGAAAGAATGAATGAAAGAATGGAAAGTCCTTTCCGCCTTCCCCACCTCGGAGAGCCCTCGACTCTCCCCATTCATTCATTCACTCAATCGTATTTATTGAGTGCTTACGGTGCGCACAGCACTGTACTCAGCGTTTGGAAAGTACAATTCGGGAACTAGATAGAGACAATCTCTACCCAACAACGGGCTCACATTCTAGATATTCAGATCCTCCCTAAATCCCACCTCCTTCAACCAATCTTCCCCACTTAATTTCCCAGCGCCCTGAGCCTTATCATCCCTCCAGATAAATCTAGCATTTATGCATTTATTTACACTTTCCTTAGCGGTCGCAGTCATATGTCCCCGCTATTCATCTATTTATACCCCTCAGGTTCTATATACGCGAGAAGCAGCGGAACCTAGGGGAAAGAGCTCAGGCAGGCCTAGGAGTCAGAGGACCCGATTCGAGACGATGAGCCCGTTGTTGGGTAGGGCTTGTCTCTATCTGTTGCCAAATTGTTCTTTCCAAACGCTTACTACAGTGTTCTGCACACAGTAAGCGCTCAATAAATACGATTGAATAAATGAATGAACTCACTTCAGTTAATGATAATAATAATAATAATAATGTTGGTATTTGTTAAGCGCTTACTATGTGCAGAGCACTGTTCTAAGCGCTGGGGTAGATACAGGGTGATCGGGTTGTCCCACGTGAGGCTCACAGTCTTCATCCCCATTTTACAGATGAGGTCACTGAGGCACAGAGAAGTTAAGTGACTTGCCCACAGTCACACAGCTCACAAGTGGCAGAGCCAGGATTTGAACTCATGACCTCTGACTCCCAAGCCCGTGCTCTTTCCACTGAGCCACGCTGCTTCTCTAAAATGTTGGTATTTGTTAAGCGCTTACTATGTGCAGAGCCCTGTTCTAAGCGCTGGGGTAGCTACAGGGTCATCAGGTGGTCCCACGTGAGGCTCACAGTTAATCCCATTTTACAGATGAGGCAACTGAGGCCCAGAGAAGCGAAGTGACTCGCCCACAGTCACCCAGCTGACAAGTGGCAGAGCCGGGAGTCGAACCCACGACCTCTGCCTCCGAAGCCCAGGCTCTTTCCACTGAGCCACGCTGCAGTTCTCTTTGCTTCGGTTTCCTCCAGTGTAAAATGGGAATTAAATTCTCCTCCCACCTACTTAGACTGTGAGCCTCACGCAGAACAGGAACGGTGTCTTCTCCGATTAGTTCGTATCTTCCCCGGTGCTTGGCTCAGAGTAAGAGCTGAACGAGTGCCATTATTTTGAATTTCAGGCTTATGTTTCTCTCCTCCATTAGAGTAGATGCTCCTTGTGGGCAAGGAATATACTTGCCAAGCACCTAGTACAGTGTGCCACACTGAGTGGGTACTCAGTAAATACTACCGGTCCTCCTAGGCATTCTCATTTATTTTTTATGGTGCTGTTAAGCACTCACTAAGTGTTCTAAGTAAGGCACTGCTCAATCGTATCTATCGAGCGCTCACCGTGTGCAGAGCACTGGACTGAACGCTCGGAATATACCATTCGGCGACAGATAGAGACAATCCCCATCGAGCAACAGGCTCATGGTCTAGAAGGGGGGAGACAGACAACAAACAAAACAAGTAGACGGGCATCGATAGCATCAAAATAAATGGAATTATAGATATCTACGCGTCATTAATAAAATAGATAGAATAACGAATATGTACGGATACACACAAGTGCTGTGGGGCGGGGAGGGGGGTAGAGCGGAGGGAGGGAGTCGAGGCGATAGGGAGGGGTGGAGGGGCAGAGGGAAAGGGAGGGCTCAGTGTGGGAAGGCCTCCTGGAGGAGGTGAGCTCTCAGTAAGGCTTCGAAGGGGGAAGAGAGCGAGTTTGGCAGGTGTGAGGAGGGAGGGCGTTCAAGGCCGGGGGTAGGACGTGGGTCGGGGGGCGACGGCGGGACGGGCGAGAACGAGGCCCAGTGAGAAGGTTAGCGGCGGTAGAGGAGCGGAGTGTGCGGGCTGGGCTGGAGAAGGAGAGGAGGTAACCAGCTCGGACGTAATCCCTGTACCGCGTGGGGCTCACAGTCTCAATCCCCATTTTACAGATGAGGGCACAGCGAAGTGAAGTGACCTGCTCGAGGTCACAGAGCGGAGAAGTGATGAAGCTGGGACTAGAAGAACCCAGGACCTTTTGACTCCCAGGCCCGGGTTCTTTCTACTATTCCACTGCTTCTGCTAGGAACCCAGTCAGCGCTGTACTCTCCAGATCCTGCCAGGTACTCAGTAAATACCACATTCTACTGCTTCTGCTAAGCACCCAATTAACACCACGTATTCTACTGCTCTTGCCAAGCATCCGATCAGTACCGTACCCTAGCCCTCCTGCTGAACACCCAACACCCCGTCGAAACCAACTCCTCCTTCTCCTTCTAGACACTCGGTCAACACCGTATTCTACTTCTACTAGCCGCTCGGTCAACACCGTATTTTTCTGCTTTTCTGCCAGGCACCCGGTCAGTACCGTGAGAAGCAGCGTGGCTCAGCGGAAAGAGCACGGGCTTTGGAGTCAGGGCTCATGAGTTCGAATCCCGGCTCTGCCGCTTGTCGGCTGTGTGACTGTGGGCGAGTCACTTCACTTCTCTGGGCCTCGGTTCCCTCATCTGTAAAATGGGGATCGAGACTGTGAGCCCCACGTGGGACGACCTGATTCCCCTCTGTCTGCCCCAGCGCTTAGAACAGTGCTCGGCACATAGTAAGCGCTTAACAGATACCAACATTATCATCATTATTATTATTATAATTCTAATTATTGATATCAATGCCATTGATGTCTGTCTACTTGTTTTGTTGTCTGTTTCCCCCCTTCTAGACTGCGAGCCTAGTTGGTGGGCAGGGATCGTCTCTATCTGTTGCCGATTTGTACTTTGCAAGCGCTTAGTACGGTGCTCTGCACACAGCGAGCGCTCAGTAAATACGATCGAATGAATAGATGGATACTGCTCCTGCTAGGCACCTGGTCAGTACCATATTCTACTGCTCCTGCTAAACCCTGTGCCAACACCGTATTCCACTGCCCCTCCTAAGCACCCGATCGATACCGTATTCTACTGTCCCTTCTAGGTACCTGACGCAGTTGTAGCCTACTGCTTCCGCTAAACATCCTGCCCATACCGTATTCTACTTCTCCCGCTAGGCCCTCGGCCGATACCATATTCTACTGCTCCTGCCAAGCCCCCGGTCAATTCCGTATTCCGCTCCTTCTGCTAAGTCGATACCGTATTTCGCTGCTTCTGCCAGGTACCCTGTCAGTTCCCTGTTCCACCAGCTCCTGCGATGTATCCGGTCAATACCGTATTCTACTACTCTTGCTAAGCACCCGGTCAATACCGTATTCTACTGCTCGTGCTAAACGCCCGGTCAGTACCGTCTCCTACTTCTCCTGCTAGGTACTCGGTCAATACCATATTCCACTTATCCTGCTAAGCACCGGGTCATTACCATATTCTACTTCTCCTGCTAGGTACCCGGTTTATTAACCGTATTCTACTGCTCCTGCTAGGCCTCCGCTCAATACCTTATTCTACTGCTCGTGCTAAACGCCCGGTTAATACGATCTCCTATTTCTCCTGCTAGGCACCTGGTCGATACCGTATTCTACTGCTCCTCCTAAGCACCTGATCGGTGCCAAATTCTACTGCTCCTTCTAGGCACCTGGGAACATCGTATTCTATTGCTTCTGCTAAACGCCCTATCAGTACCGTATTCTACTTTTCCAGCTAGGCACTCAGCCAATAACCATATCCTACTGCTCCTGCTGAGCACCCGGTCAATACCGTATTTCGCAGCTTCTGCTAGGCACCCTGACAATTCTGTATTCCCCCAGCTCCCGAGAGGCACCCAGTCAAAACTATATTCTACTGCTCATACTAAACACCCGGTCAAAGCCATCTCCTACTTCTCCCGCTAGGCACCCGATCAAAACCAGATTCTACTGCTCCTACTAAACACCCAGTCAAAACCAACTCCTACTTCTCCTGCTAGGCACCCGGTCGATGCCGTATTCTACTGCTCCTTCTAAACACCCGGTCGATACCATCTTCTACTTCCGCTAGACACGGGTCAATGCCGTATTCTACTGCTCCTGCTAAGCACCTGGTCAATACCATATTTTGCGGCTTCTGCTAGGCACCCTGTCGATTTTGCATTCCACCAGCTCCTGCGAGGCACCCGGTCAGAACCGTATTCTACAGCTCGTGCTAAACACCCAGTCAAGACCATCTCCTACTTCTCCTGCTAGGCACTTGGTCAATACTGTATTCTACTGCTCCTGCTAAGCACCTGGTCAATCCCGTGTTCTACTTCTCCTGCTAGGCACCCGGTCGATGCCATATTCTACTGCTCGTACTAAACACCCAGTCAATACCATCTTCTACTTCCGCTAGACACGGGTCAATGCCGTATTCTACTGCTCCTTCTAGGTACCCGGCCAATATCGTCTTCTACTGCTTCTGCTAAACATCCAGTCGATACCGTATTCTGCTGCTCCTCCTAAGCGCGTGGTCAGTATCATATTCCACTGCTCCTAGTAGGCTCCTGGCCAACACCGTATTCTATTGCTTCCGCTAAACACCCTATCAATACCTTATTCTACTTCTCCAGCTAGGCACTCAGCCAATAGCATATTCTACTGCTCCTGCTAAGCACCCGGTCGATACCGTATTTTGCTGCTTCTGCTAAGCAGCTGGGCGATACCGTATTTTGCAGCTTCTGCTAGGCACCCTGTCATTTCTCGATTCCACCAGCTCCTGCGAGGCCTCCGATCAATACCGTTTTCTACCGGCCTCAGATCTCTTCCTTAGCCTCATTCTCACCCTCAGCCTCACCAATCACCTCACCCTCAGCCTCAGCTGCAGCCTCAACCTCAGCTGCAGTCTCAGCCTCAGCTTCAACCTGAGACTCAAACTCAGTCTCAGCCTCGGCCTCGAACTCAGAGGCAGCCATGGCCACAAACTCAGCACTAACCTCAGCCCTGACCTCCACCTCCTCCTCCAACCCAGCCCGCACATTTCATTCATTTAATGCCAACCTTCTCGCTGGGCCTCCATCTCGACTAGCTCACCGCCGACCTCTCGCCCACATCCCACGTCTGGCCTGGGACACTGTGGGCAAGTCACT
Source organism: Ornithorhynchus anatinus (assembly GCF_004115215.2). Classification (NCBI taxonomy): domain Eukaryota; kingdom Metazoa; phylum Chordata; class Mammalia; order Monotremata; family Ornithorhynchidae; genus Ornithorhynchus; species Ornithorhynchus anatinus. The sequence goes on from NC_041729.1 coordinate 167,466,152, forward strand.
TAACTTCTCTGTGCAAGTCACTTAACTTCTCTGTGCTTCAGTTACCTCATCTGTAAAATGGGGATTAACTAACTATGAGCCTCACGTGGGACAACTTGAGTGCCCTATAGCTACCCCGGTGCTTAGAACGGTGCTCTGCACATAGAAAGCGCTTAAAAAATGCCAACATTATTAT